>NC_074707.1:28530932-28673432 GCF_024334085.1 Lutzomyia longipalpis
AAGCAGTGGTATCAACGCAGAGTACTTGTTTTTTTATGTGACCCCCTTATGTTATAAAAAGTGTACCCTAACTTGATTCGCTTCCCAGATTTTTTTATAAGTTACACCTGGCTCAAATTTCATCAGAATTAATAGTAGATATTATCATCTAACTTTTAAAAAAAATTTCACTCAAATCCATCAAGGGGTTCTCCTGTAATGTCAATTTTTGTGAAGCAATGCGCGATTTTTGTCTTTTACCTGTTATACCCCCCCTCCCCCCACTAAATCATGACTCAAATTGTATTTAAAATATTTGTACAAACATCCTTGACCTTCTTTTATATTGTTATGCCAATGGGATTTGATTCTAAATAAAAATAATAAATTCCTAACTTGAAATCTGCTAATACTCATATTGTGGCTCTTGAGGTTGGTAATATTAAGATTTTGGGCGAAAAATCGTCAAATTTTTTTTTTCATTAAATGGGGATAACAAATCAAAATAAGATCCAGGACATCTTTACTAACATTTTTAAGACGATTTAACAAGGATTAACAGTCAAATCACGCTCAAGAGTTCATGGGTTGCTTAAGTCAAAATGACAACTTTTAAAGCAAAAAGGGGTCATGGCTTCACAAAAATTGACATTACAGGAGAACCCCTTGATGGATTTGAGTGAAATTTTTTTTAAAAGTTAGATGATAATATCTACTATTAATTCTGATGAAATTTGAGCCAGGTGTAACTTATAAAAAAATCTGGGAAGCGAATGAAGTTAGGATACACTTTTTGTAACATAAGGGGGTCACATAAAAAAACATTAAAAAAGAACCACGTGACGGATCGGGATGAATTTTTTTTTAAAAGTTAGAGGGCATTATTAGCTACCATTTGAATCCGAGTTTGTCCAAATCGGTCAACCCTAAGCTGAGATATAGTCAAAAGTGTATTTTTTCACTATAGTTCAATAGAATGACTCTTACAACCGAACCGCTTGACCGATTTTCAAAAATTTAGCAGATCTGGAAAGGGAATTAAATTACCTTTCCAACGACTATCTATTCATCAAAATCGGTGCACTAGCGGCCGAGATGCAAGAGGTCAAAGTAAAAATTTGTGAAATCGTGAAAAATAAGCTTTTTCCTAGCTTTACCAAAATGGCTGCCAATAAATAACGGGTTAACCGATTTTCAAAAATTTGCCAGTTTTGGAAAGGTGAGAAATGTACCTTTCCAAAACTAATAAATTTTTGAAAATCGGTTGACCACAGCCGGAGATATAGCCACTTGAAATTTGCCTTCAAAAATACCCCATTTTTCCTTGCCCGGAAACTTTTTTAGGGTAGTGTACATGTAGATTTTTCACAAGGGGAGGGCATTTTATTACATTATGTAGATGGGAGAGAGATTTTGTTTTAGTTGCTGAAAGAAATTTTTATTGCATTGCTTCTGCGTCATTGATTTAAATTTGATCCCTGTGATTGATGATTTCTTTTTGGATGCAAATCAATTTCTTTTTTTTTTAATTCGGCTACATGCATGGTCCCATTTTAAGAGGTTATTGTCTGCAGTGGCACTCGTATTTAGATTCCACCTCTGAAATGCAATTTCAATCGATTGCCATTAAGATTGCCTTTATACACATCCCTTGATCAATTACACTTTAAATAAAAATTCTTTATTTGATTTACTATGAAGGTTTTTAGGCTTGAGCTATAAGTAAATGAAAAGAAATATGATTTAATGATCGTTTTAGTAAGTTTAGAGATTATCAAAATATTTTTTAGCTTGAAAATTTATTGGAAAAATGAATAAATTTTTACTCAAGAATATTGATCAAAAAGCTTCGAAAATCTAAGAAAGAAAAGGAGATTTACATTACCTATCTAGAATAGACAAAAAGCTCAAATCTTTAATTTAGATTACAATTTAGTACACTCGGAAAAATTTCTTTGCTGAATTTGAGTGCATAAGATGTTATTCTTTTCATAAAAGTCAAAATGATTTGGTTAAAAGAACAATTTCACAATTTTTTCTGCGAATTTTATGAATAGTGGTTAATAATTTATTTATTTAGACGATTTTGGAGCATGAATTTGCAAAAAGTTCTTTGAACATCTTGAAATGAAAACAAATCATTGATTAAAGGAATATTTACATGATCATAACATTTCAGCAAAACTATCTTTCTTTTCTTTTCTTTTAAAAATTATATTTCAAATATTGGGGTGGAATTGCTGAAATATTTACAAAAAGAAAAAAAAATGAAAGTTTTAAAGTCAAATTTTAACTGATCTACAGAACAGATCGTAAAAGATTTTTAAAATTAAAAATAAATATTGTGATACCTTCAATTTTATTTTTGAATTCCTATGAATTTCATGAATTTTCTTTCACCTAAAAGTTGAGATCAAAGATCATGAAAAGTCAATTCCACGTGGACCGTAAATTGAGCATTACCTTCCTAAGATTATAAAGTTGAAAATAAAAACAAGAATTCTAGAAATGACTCACTCCTGTACTTCACAAATCACACCGTGAGTACTCACTGAAAGTCCATAATGCTGCCCATGTTAGCACACATAATACATACTTTGTAGTTTACAAGAGTGCTACCAGCATTATTTTTTTTATTTATTTCAAAGAAGCATTTTTGTTTAGAAAAAAAAAACAGTTTGTTACATAAAATCTCTTCCTGATCTCATGCTTGTGTGATTTTTTTCCTGCCAAAACGATCGATTGAAGATCATGGTGTTTTTCACTTTTTTTTGCTACATGGAAAAATCCTTGGTTCTTTTTATACCTACATAGAATTTTTGTGCCTCCTCCTCCCACCCTCGTTAGTTGTGTATTTTCACGTAAATTTTATAAAACAGTTTATATAGAACTGTATTATGTATATAATGTATACATATCCTCCTCCCAATCATAATATATTTTTAGCTTTTAAAAGCACACAATATGTGTGTGTTGATGTAAATGTGCTACAAATTTAGATTTGTATAAAATCCAACACAAGGGAGTTGGGGGATTGAAGTGCAGGAGGTGTGGAAAATGTGGAGGAGGGAGCTATGCGTGTTTGTGTGTGGAAATTTGTGGTTTAGAATTATTCTATGTAGGCTCTATATGAGGGAAGTTTGATCTTGTAAATCTCCTTTCCTCTCAAGTGTGATCGCGCGCGTAGTAAGATGATGTGCTTAAGCCCATCAAAGGGGCGTGAGCAAATGAAGTGGATGATGATAAAGACGATGCAATAAATTTATCTTTCAATCAGGGCACATTTCGTCGGTTTTGTACATGAAAAGGAGATCTTTAATAAATGATTATTTTGGGTTATAATTTAGGGTGGTGTTTAGAGAGTCAAGAGTTTTCTCATGAAGAGCGCAGCTACTTAGAGTGAGATATCACCAAAAAATAAAAGGAGTGAGAAAAAGAAAGATTTGAAAAGAATAAGAAAATGTGCTAGAACTCTTGACAATTGATAAAAAAAAAAGTGAAGTGAATTTTCTGTAAGGAAGAATAATTTTTTTGGAGAAAAAAAAAGGAAAGTTTTGTGCAAACATTTGGGACGAACTATGCATTCAACTGGTTGTGATGAAGGAACAACAAAGTGTACACCGCGAAATGCTCTCTTCTGCTGTCACTCCCAACCATGTCTTAATCCTGATGGGCCACGACTGCTACCAGTGGAATCCCAAGAGTCTGTGGTGATTGTGACACCTCAGCTGAGGCAGCCAACACCACCGGGCACGATTAAAGCTCGATCACCATCACTGCCAGCGTCGGCACCGTCGTCGGCGATCGCCAATGCCAACAATTTGGCGGGCGTACAGATGCCGATGGATGGCGTCAGTACGCTTCAAGTGCCGAAGCAAACGAATCGAAAATCTTCAAATTCATCCTGTGCTAGTGGAACAACATCAACCTCAGTGTCTCCGTTGGTTGTGGTGAACGGTGTTGGGGAGCAGAAGGCGCACAAGCATCACGGTGGGAAGGATAAGAAGCACCACCATAGGCACCATCATCATCACCATAAGCACCACAAAGAGGAGGGTGACTGTGGGCAGCAAAAGGGTGACGAAGCTGTGACAAATGGTGAAACCCATGCGAATGGTGTTGAGGAGGATGAAGCTGCCAGTGAGGACGTGAAGCCACAGCATAAATTGAGAAAGTACGTGATAAAGAAGATCACGATTCGCAAGCAAGACGGGAGTACGAGGAAGATTATTATAAAGAAAGCAGTGGATATACCTGACGCACCGCTCAAACTTACAAAGGTTTCTATTTGTGGATTTTATACGTTTTTCTCTTCTTTTGCTAAAGTCCATGAAAAAAACGTCACTAAATGCATATTTGAAGATTTTTCCAACCAATTTTACGTTATATTTCATTTTGGGCACGATCATACAAGTTTCAATTTATTTTCACATTTTCTGTGAGAATTTTCTTTTCACGTTCATTTGGCGTATTATTCCTGGTGAATCCCGTCATTCAGTGTTTCATATTTTTGTAGAGAGATTTGCGTTAAGAAGTTTCTGTCAGTTTTTTTTTTTTAAAGTTCAATTTTTTTTCTATATTTCTGTTGTTGCTCAAAAACTCTTTAATGTGTCTCTTCATCACGCAAAAGACAATGCCAAAAAAAAACTATGAGGCTATTTTGAGTTACACACCAGAGTGTGAGGAGAGATAAGAGGACTCTCTCGTGCTATTTCCATCTCATTCGATTCACTCTCATATATATTTTGCCTCCTCCGTGCGTGAAGAAAAGAAGGGGGTATGACAAAAATGATTGAGAAAAATCTTCAAGTTTGATCGAAAAAATTTTCCACATGCTTGTTTTGTTGCAAGTTGTTGCGATATATTTTTCACCTTTTTTTCTCACTCTCCTTTTTGGTTTTCTTCAAGAGTGACGGTTTTTTTTTAATTCTTGAATTGAAAATTTGTTTTGTGACCAAAAGACTGGAGGATGGAATTACAAAAATATATTTGTGGCAATGTAATTTCTTGCAGACAGACAATCGAATGTCAACGTACGATTTGGCGGATTATTGTGAGAATCAATTGGGTGTAATGATGTATCCAACGATGGATGTGGTGTCAGGGGCTACGACGGTGTGTTCAACGGCACCCCTTGTAGCGAGTACAGTGCCAATGAGTCAAGTTAAATATTGTGATAGCAGCAATCAAAACTGTGGTAATAGTAGTAATGTAGGGAATTTAAGTGGGGTACGAAAGAACAGCAAGGTTGTCATTATCGATGGTGTACCAATTGCATCGAGTTCACCCATAACCATTGTCAATGCAACGGATTATGAGGATGATGATGATTTGATTGATTTAACAACACCACCCGGTTCGGCGGGAACATCACTGAGAAATTGCGACATGTACAATGCGGAAATTGATTATATGAATAACTATTTGAAGAGCTTACCCAGCTACAATGATCTAGACACGAAGACAATGTACGGTAGCAGTAGTGGGTATGGAAGTACACAGAGTGTCAGGCAAGATGCGGTGTACACAACACCATTCTATGCTAACCCGTCGTACAATGATGATGTGAAGAATGCTAAACTTTCTAAATCAAACTCCTATCACAGTATTATGAATAGCAATGGTGGTGGTAATTTTGGTGCAACCTTTGGTAAGAGACCCGAAGCTTTTGGTTATCCAAATACATTCAACGGGGGTTGTGCGCCGCAATCAAATAAAATAAGTCGAAGTACATCTAGTTCACAAATCCCAGTTTTTAAGCCACAATACCCTATTACGGGGGGAATGTATCACCAGCAAGCATCCAAAGATATTCACGAACCACCTGCAGTCTTTCAGAAGGGCATACAAAAGTCAATTTCATCAACTGCCTTCACCTACGGTGGTAGCCCACAGGGGAATACAACAGGGAAGAGGGTACTAAATGATTTCTGGAGTGAAAATGTAAATAGTCGCAATGCGAGTAAATGCAAAATAGGGTGGAATTATGATAAAATTATAAGTGGTTCAAAAGATGATTTACGTTCTGTTGGCGTATGTACGGGTACGTCTACTGGGACATCTGTTTGTTCACCTGTTTGTACGTCTGTTGGTACATTTACCGGTACAACGCCGGCGGCTACATCAAGTACAACAATGTCGAATTTCTTCAATCAACCAAAGAAAGCAGAAAAATCAATTGGTGGCTATCAATTACGCAAGAACTTTTCACACTCCCACCTCGATAGGGAAGCAGCAAATCTGCGTAATCTCTCCAAGGAAGATTTGTATAAATTAGTTTGTCACGAGAGTCAACCGCAATACCCAACGGTGAAGCAGGAAACCACAAAGAGTACGGAACAATTTAATCCAATTTCCAAGAGTATCTCATATACCAATGTACCAATATCGCATGGGGGGAATGTGCCGACATATGGCCCACGGAGCTATGTCAATAGTAAGATGAATCTCCCGTGGCTTTCCACGGGTGCCCGGCAACCACGGCAGCCGATTTTGAGCAAAAGTTCCTCAAATAGTTGTATAACAAGTCAAATGCCATCTGTGAAAGTGACAGAGTTGACGGACAAGCAATTGCCAGCGAGGTGCCTTATGAAGAGTACCTCGAGTTCGTGTGTCTTTGGCAAGAGGGCCGATGGTTTAGGCGGTGCCAAAGGTCAAGCACCCCCACCGCCACCAAAGTCCGAATCAACTTATCAACAATTTGCAGCTGCTGTCACGGCGGCAACGTCCCCGCTGTGGAATGATTATATGTCCGCTGGGGATATAAGCTCATCTAATCGTATGGTACTGCGAAACAATGATCTATTGCTGAGGAAAAGTGGTGGTGGTGGTACGGCTGGATGTGCAAATGGGGGAGGAGGAGGAGGTGCACAACCAACGTGTGCTGACAATTTCTTCATAAAGCAAAATATACCGCAACCCAATAAGGTTGTGATCAATTATCCGCCATTTACAAAAATCTCAAGTATCCACATCCCGATAAACGGTCAATTGCCATCGGCATTCCAAACCACGGGAGGCAGCAGCAGCAGTAGCGGTGGCAGCAAAGGTGAAAAAGCTGGACCACCACCGTCAAGTGTCGCCAGTGTGACTCCCCAAGCCACACCAAATTCGCATGGTAATGAGATGGCAGCGAGAATTGGTGGTGGGACAAGTGTAAGAACGGCGGATTCTGGGAATCGTGTGGCGACAACAGAAAAGTTGGATGATAAATTGGATCAAAATATAGCGTCACTCTTAAATCTTGGGACTGTGCTGAATAAATCATTGGTTCAGCCACCACCTCCAGTGTCATCGCCGCACCAGACCACGGCGGCGGCAGTGCCTCCACATGGTGGTGGTGAGTGTGTTGGGAAAAAGATTTCCTACACGGATCTCTTGTCGCAACCACCACATTCATTCGCGCAACCTGTGGCAACTGGTGCAACGAGCATTCCCACACTGTCTGGGCATGAGATACCCAAAGAATCCACCACGGTAAATCTCTTTCAGCGTCCACTGGAGCAAGTGGGTAGTAGAGGAAATCAAGTTTCAGGTGCACCGCCGTTGGACACCACGCATCGTGTACCGGGGAATTTTAAACTCTCCCAATCAGCGTCGAAAACGAACTTTTTTCAACAGCCACCTCCAGTTCAGGCGCCTCCAGTTTCACAAGCACAATCGCATCCCAATCAGACGGCACCGGGGACGAAGGTGCCTTTTGCATTAGGTTCCGCTGTGCAGCAGAATTCTCTTGCAAAAGTTCCTTTTGTACCTCAGGCGCCACCAGTTTTCTCCTCAAAAGCAAATATTGTCATTGAGTCACCAAATGTGCAACAAAAGCCCAAACTTTGGTTCCCACCGCCACCAACGACACTCCCGGGAATTCATCCACCTGCCCAGGTACACGAAGGTGGCCCACCGAATCATCCATCGCAGAATATCTCCCTGCCACAGAACATCCCTCTACCGCAGAACATCCCTCCGCCGAATCTACACCTTGATAGTGATTTCATAGCGTGTCTCGACAATGAGGTAGCCCGAAAGCTTTCACATTTGATTGATCTAATCTATATAATAATTTTTCTATCGCTCATTCACGCGTGTGTGCTTTATTATACTTCTTTGAGCCAAAAAAACAGCCCATTTGGCAATAAAAGTCTCTTAATGTGCAATCACTGATGGCAGAATAAGTGAAAATTTTGATGCATTTCTAATAATAAAATGCTTTTGCCAAGAAAAAAAAAACTGAATGTGTGAAAGATTTTGTGATGCGAAGATGAAAGAGAGACATAACAAGAGTTGATGAATTTATAACAAACACCAACGTGTGATCCTCTTGCATGATTTTCTGTGCGATCTTGCAATTAATCAAAAGGAAAATCACCTCACTGTAAGTGTGTGTTGGAGGTTCCTGATGTGAAATGCAGAGATTATTTCACAATTTTTTGATGCCATTGTTTTGCGGTATGAAATATTTTGTACTGTGTTATGCTCGATTGTTGTGTCCATCAGTTTCTTGGAAGAATTTTGCATTTGTTTTGATGCCCCGCAGCATAAATGTTTATGTGGTGTGTGTGTGTGATGGTGGTTCATTCCAAATTTGGGTCAAGCCAAAATTATATTTGGCACAGAGACACAAACCATCATTTGCACGAATTTTCCCACCATCATCATCAACGCTGTGTGTTTATGTAATTGATGATGATCATACTCAGTGATCCTCAAATTTTTATTGCACACACTGTGCGTATTATGAATTAAAAGTGCGTGTGAATGGAAATGTTTAAGAAAAAATTTACATATATACAACATAGTAGCGATATATTTTCATATTTATAATTCTCACGTGATTTATTTTATTTGCCATAAACGTGGCTTCCGCGCGGAAAGGTAATTTTGTGGAAGAAAAGCGTGATCATAATGAAGATCAAAGGCGATCGTACAGGGGTGGATAAATTTTGTGGGATGAAATCAAAGTCCATAATATGTATGAAGGAGGATAATCCTCTCAGTCTTGTGTTTTATAAAGTCACCTTTGTGAAACGAATTTCTATTTATAGGATTATGCGAGTTGTGTGTTCTGCTGTTGACCTGCACACAAGAGAAGTTTTAATGATCTCTGTGATCTGGTTTATTTTCACGATGAACCCCAATATTTTCCTTTACCCTTCATGCTCCTTGGACTTTGTTGTCTCACAAATAATTTACTCAAATTGGCGGGAAATTTACTTTTGTGGAAATTCTGTGTTTTCCTTCTTCGACTTTAGACTTCAAAATTACAGAATTTTCATTTTTCTTTAATCATTATGTAGTTTAATCATTCTTTGATTATTTTAAAAAACCAACTTTTCTGTATTAAAAGTTTATTCTTAAACTTTAAAAAGCAGAGAAGAAAAAATATCTGTTTTCATTTAAAAGAACATAAAATTGAACAAACCAACGATCATGTTGTTTAATTTTGAAGAATTACCATCCAACCACAGAGCAATGTTCTTCCTAGAGTCTGAAAATTTTCACAATGAGACAAAGATTTCCCAGAGAGAGAGAGAGAGAGAGAGCGAGTGGAGAAGAGAGAGAATCTCACGACGTACATGATCAAAAATAGATGAAAAATAAACATAAATGTCATCTATTTTTGATTTGCCAATTGATTCTTTGTGAAAATTTTTGTGAAAAAAGTGGAAATTTTCACCCACTTCACTTTGAGACTTTTTTTATCCCTCAATGCTCTTCCTTAAATATTTTATTTTTAGATTTTTTTTGATATCAAAATGTAATTCATCGCATTTATTTTTGTATTACACTATGTTATATACAATTTTTTTTTGCGATGAAAATGTCTTTTTTATTCTAGACGTCTGATGCATGACGCAAAATGATCTTCAACTTTGTGTTTTGAGATAGAGAGACTCAATGAGAATAAATTGTAATGTGGGCGGAAAGAAAGTAATTTATCAGTGTTGTTGTGTATCGTTGATGAAAGAGAGTCATTTGGGAGGAAAGAAAGAAAAGAAGGAAATATAATTTGAATTTATTCTTCTTTTTGCCTTCTAAATGAATTTTGCTCTTTTGTACCTTGAAAATGTTAGCGCATTTAATTTTATTTCTTTTTTTTTTCGTGAAGTGTTTCTTTCACACAAAGCACGAACAATGAATGCGACTTGAAGGGTGTCGCTGTGAAAATATACTGCGAGATGTTGTGATGCGTTTTAAATTAAATAAGATCGCACCCAATGTGTGATTGGCATATAGTCTTAAATAATTGAAAGTCGCTGAATTATTTGGCACTCAAATGCGGAGGAGAATAGGTATTATATTGATCGTGTGCGATCACGCAGTGTGATCCTCGCGGGGAGAGAAAATTTCTCACATTGACGCCATAACATCTCTCTGTGGGGGTGTTTGATATTTTTTTTCTTCTTATTCTCAGATTGAAGGAAAAAAACAAATTGTAGGAATTAAATCCTGTGGGTGCTAGAAATCTGTCAATCGACAGAGATAAACGATCATGCTCGATCGATAGATAATCTTCTACGTCCACCAATGTCGGATTCTCAAATGAATCTCTATAAATTTACAAGCGATGTGTGTATCATTTTATTAAGTCACATTTCGATGCTCTAAGATTATTTTTAGCATTATATTTCTCCTCTTCATATTTTTCTCCTTCACTCTCACTTTGAATTGTAAAATTTTA
This sequence comes from Lutzomyia longipalpis, assembly GCF_024334085.1. NCBI lineage: Eukaryota > Metazoa > Arthropoda > Insecta > Diptera > Psychodidae > Lutzomyia > Lutzomyia longipalpis. The sequence goes on from NC_074707.1 coordinate 28,541,590, forward strand.
TACAAGCTCGATGGGTATGGATATTTGAACGATGCGCAGGTTTAAGTTCGTGAATGATCGGTTTAATGAGGAGAGATTATTATATACATACACCCTGCAAAATCCCCAGTTTTTCCGCACCCAATGTTTTCTCGTGTGCGTGCGATGTTTGTCTCTAAAGACGATCTCTCCTATCCATTATTTGAGATGATTTTCCGTCTCTCTTTTTATGTTTAGAACGCATTTTTTTTTCTTCTTAACTTTCAAATGAACGATCACACACAATGAAGATCACGGAAAATTCACATCGGGCAACACAGCCCGTGAATTTTCGGGTAGGGAAAAGTCTCATGAGGAGGAGGAGTGTGAGCAGGAAAGAAGAAAACGGACCACGCGCGCAATGTTCCCATGAAGTCACACATTCTGTGGCTTAAATTTGAATTAGTTGAATATCCCCCCGGCGATGGGATGATGTGTGAAGATCGCAAGTGTATGGTGGCTAGAATAGAGAGAAGATCATTCGCATTTTCATCACTCTTCAATGTGAAAACTTTTCAATTGCGCGATCGATAGAGAAATTCTTTTTGCGAAAATGAAAATTTTCTTCTTGTGAGTGATCACAAAAAAGCGATCTGTATGAGTGATTAAATGGCTTGAAAGATCATAAATGAAAATAAAAGTGATGTGTCCATTGAGAAAAAGTCTCAATGAATTTTTATGAGATTTTCTCAAGTGTCTCCTGGGTGATATCGAAACGACAAAAAAATCAAAATTTAAACGACCGATAAATCATAAAAGAAAAAAAATATGAAAATACCACACTTATGGGAAAATTTAAGGTGACGGCAAATTGCGAAAAAAGATCAAAATATGATTTGTGAGTGAATGTAAAAATACGACGCCACTCCTCGACGGAAAAAAGGTGCTCAATCTCCCCACGAATTCTGCGAGGAAGAAGATTTTTTGGGAGCTAGGAGGAAAATTGAAAATATTTTTAGGAAAATTTATTATAAAATTTTATAAATAAAATATAAATGTGAATGTGTGTGTGCAACGGCGAGAGCAACACTGTCAAATAAATACTTAAATGTTGTATATTAAAATTGGCGTGGGACCCTCTTTTACAACCACCACAAAAGTGCGCGAGGAAGGAAAATATCTGTGATTTTTCAAATAAGAGGAAAAAAAAGAGAAGATTTCGTGTTGGTATTAAAAATGTTTACGTGAGGAGGGAAAATGAAAAAGAAAATAAGCCTATATTTATATTAGACAGAGGGAAATTCTCATTTTTCATTATATTCTTCTGCAATGTTACTTTTTCGTGAAGAAACCGCGCAGATTTGATTCTTTGTTGAGTGCGCAAAATATCTGTGAACGAGGAAATCATTTGATCCGAATGGCATTTCCCACCGTAGACTACGAGACAATTTTAAATTGAGATGCGTTGAAGTGATCGCGAGCGCGTTATGTAGAATGGGGAAAAGCTGAATGTGAAAAAGAGGTATATTTTTGACAAAATTTAATTTAAGATTCTCTGCGTGGGAAATTTTTCTTTACGTCTGTCTGCCACACAGTGTTTGTGATCTTCAATCCCATTGTAGGGGGTGTTTTCGTGGGGGAGAAAGAGGAGTTAAAATTCTCACACAAACACGACGTGATCGACGTCAGATGGGTGAAAAGTATGCAAGACTCCCCATTTGATCGTTATAAATCAATGTGTGTGATAAAAAAGAAAAATAATCTAATAAATTTGTGTGAGATTTAAGAGAAAGAAAGGAAGGATTGAGAGACAAAAAAAATTTATTTCTGTGCGACATTGGTGATTGTGGGAGAAAATCAAGGATAAAAATTTAACAATGGCCTCAATATCTTCCTCATCATCGACAACAAATCAAGAGCAAGATGAGGAAATCGATGGGAAGAAAGTCGAAGCGCCAAAGGTGACAGAATCCACAGAGGCAATGGATACAAATAAAACGACGGCGCCGAGACGACATCGCTATACACGAAGTTCAACGTCTAGTGTGACACAATTGCTGTCCGATAGTTGCAACAGTTTGCTGCAGAGATTCCGCAGGAATCCTAGTGAAAGGCCCGATAAGGGGTCTGCGGCATTGAGCACGGGAATACGGTAAAATATTCAGAGGAAAAAGTTGCACAAAAAAAATTTTCGTTTAAAAATTTCAAATACTTATGTGATCGTCATGCGATCACAGTGCGATCTTCGGTAATATTTTTCAACATAAATACACATATCATTCAATAGGTCATCACTGGATGATCACGAAAGAGAAGAAAGTGATTGCGATCGATGATCATTTTTGTGCACGATCGTAAAGGTGGCATGTTAAGAAGAAGATAAAAAAAATGATCACAGCTAAAAGAGAAATGAAGATCGCAGTGAAAAGTTGTGTGTGCAATAGGAGTGAGAGAAAAAAAGCAAAATTGAAATTGATTGATAAAAATATCACTTGAGGTTACTAATTGATCGTCCATGGATTTTCTTCTGCAAAACAACATGTCTTCCTATGTGTCTCCTAAATCTAGTTTTTTATATAGCCATAGATTTTAATAAACCCCATCAGTTGTGATCGTGAAAGTGGTTTCTGAATCCCATTAAATGGTCATAAGATTATGTGCATAAAGCATACATATATCTAGTTTGAAGAGATCGAGAGAGAGATGTTAAAGGGAAAAAAATGGCAAGATGGAGTTTGTTTTATGATCTCTGCTTGATTTCATCTTAAATCACATCATACGGTGTGATCAAGTGAGTTTTCCGCGAGGTCAATAAACATGTAACACTTCTTTCAAACTATTTGCCATGCAATTATATAAAATATTTCTCTTTTGTGCACTTATCTCAATGAGACTTTGTGCATTTGCACCGATAGAACTTCAAGAATGAGAAAATTTCATAATAATTTCTTGCGCTATTATGCGGTATTTTGTGGGAAATGCACATTACTTGTATCTTGTTCAAAATCATACTTATTTGTCTGTTCTACTGACCCCAAAGAAGATGCCTTTTTTTGTATAAAGATCACTCTGGAATCTCCACAACAGAGCTTCTTTGCAAATGATTATGAGTTTGTGAGGTGTTTTCTGTGGAAGAACGCGCAAAAACGACGTGTGCGAATGAAAATGAAAAAGAAATTGAGAAAAATGTTAAATATAATTTAACACCCGCCATACAACCTTGACTTCATTTTAAAAAGAACTCCTCTTCAACTCTTGGGGTAATTATAACGCGTGAGACAGAAAATTTTCTCAGAGGTGTTTCACACACTTTTCTCTCGTCGAAGCAGAAAGTTCTATTCTGCGTTGTGTCGTCGTGTAAAAGTGAATCATTTCCTTTTTATTCTTCAAGAAAAAAGCGTCATGATCATTATCAATCAATTTCAATTTAGAAGAAAATTAAAGTAAATTTTAATATTTTGTGCCAGCAATGCAAACAAAATCAGTGCAAAGTGCCACAAAGTTGCCTGAAAAGTAATATTTCTTTGTGTTAGAATATTTATAAAATGCTGACACATTCGCCTTGACAATCATTTTGTGCAATTTTCACTCTGTTGTGATTTTTCAAAAAAAAAAGCATTGTTTAGCGAAGAAAGTTCACTGAAATTGTATTCCTTTATGTGATCGTACACGCGCGTGATTTTACACAACGTACAATACACGTAGTGATTTGAGTCCATCAAAGAGTGGTGAAATGTCGACAAAGGGATCGAAGAGAGACTACGATGCAGATTCATCAGGGAAATCATCACTTTCTGCACTTAATCGCCTCAGTCGGTACTCGAAGAACTTGAGTCCTGTGTCATCGTACTACAAACCACTAATGAAGACTTTTGGGAAACGTGATGATTCACCGATACACAAAGTAGTATGATCTTTTCCTTTCTTGTGTGATAATATCACATAGAGAATTTTTTTTTTGTTTTTAATAAAAAAAACAAAATGTTTGTGTGTAGATCAAGGAGGAGGATCATGAAAAGACACCGGTGGCGGAATTGGAGAAAAGTAGTACACAATCGACAATATCACGGTTAGAAAATAAATATTCAGATATATTGGATCGTGTGGCAAAGAGGAAGCGTCAGCAGAAGGCTGAGGAGGAAGATCGCGAGAAAACGTTGGAGCCTGATCGTCCATTGACCTTCAACCCATTGTCAAAGAGTGCAACATCGGCAGTGCTTGGAGGGACACATGACAAATATGGATCACTTTTGACGGGTAGTAGTCACCTGAGCCATCAGCAGGCAAAGGAACGTACCCCGTATCGATTGAGTGGGAGATCACATAGGAATAAATATCTCGATGGGAGTGACAGTGATGTGACAAGATCGCGAGATTTGGGACTCTTGTCGGACAGAAATGGCATTGACTATCGTACTCGCAATAGAGCTGCTGATGTGGACACTGGAGCCAGTAGTCGATACAAAGATACCATTTATGATACGTACAAGAGTTCCTATAGGAGTGCATATCAAGACCCTATAACAAGATCACGTGATTTTGGGTACTACGACGGCAGGTATGACAAAGAGAATGTCTTCAAGTCAAAATACGATCCTGATGCACTCTACTCGGAGATCAATAACAATGACTCCCTGTATGGCGGTAGTGGACTCAGGAAACGCCCCGTGAGGTCCTACAAGAGAACAGGTGATACACCCGGTGATCGAAAGCATCTCACAACAAAAGTTGATGGGTTAGGTGATAGTGATCGCCCCACAACGAGTAGGACCTTAACAACAGGACGCAAAAGTCTCGGGGCAACTGCGTACCAACGATCCGCCACACAGAGATTCTTTGATTTGGAAAATAACGTCACAGACATGTCGGATAATTCGGAGCGTGAAAACAGACGCAAGGAAATTCAGAGTTTAATCATGAAATATGCCCAACTGGACGATGTGTACGGAAGATCCCACGAGATGGATGATCAAATAAATAACAACACAGAGAGGAAGCACAGCCATATGCAAAAGGCTAGTGAATTGTCTGAGCATCCCACCCTCCAAGTAGTGCCAATTTTGCCACTCAATAAGACCCAAAGTTCCATGGCAATACCATCTATGCGATCAAGGAAGAATCTCATGACTTTCGTAAGAATGATTTATCACTAAAAGACACACAAAAGATAAATAATAAAAAAAAATGCTGTGGAGTGTGCTAAATCCTCAATTTATCTTTTCTACATTTTGGCGTGTGATTGTGAATGAGAGAAATTTTTGGATTGTAAATCTTATTTTATTGTACCCGCAATATTAATACTCGCCGTTTTTTTTGTGCCTGCCGCAAACGATCACTCTAATTAATACAAAGAATCGTATGGGAGATTGCAAAAAAAACGCGTATCGTCTCAATTTGGAAATATATTCCACAGACAAATGTGCAGAGATTCGGAATTTTAAAAATGAAGTTTGATCTTTGTGCGATTTTATGTTTATTTCCTTAAAATCGCTTCATTTAGGGACATTTGTATGATATTTCCGGCGAATTTCTCCTAAACTCATTTAAATTTTAATGAAATATGTTGTTTTTGAAAGAATTTTGAAAATGAAAAGAATTTTACTTCAATGGGAAATATTTTTTTGGATTCCTTTTTTATAAAAAAGAAAGAAATTTTAACAAAAAAATCAATTTTATAGGATACATATTTTGAATAAAAAATTAATGTTCCAGTAGAAGTTTCATTGGACATTTCCTCGGAATTATTATAATTCCGTGGAAGTCTTTCATCGTACAATTCGTCAATTTTTACGGTAAAGTTTCTTCTCTAATTCTGTTAGGAAATTAATAAATTAAATTTCCTAAATATATGTTCTTTTAACCCTTGGAGGATTTTGCTGACCACCGTTGCCAATTCGGCATTTTTAAATTTCTACATGTAGGGAAGTTCCATTACTTTAAGATCGTCGAAAGAAAACTTGGAAAAATATTATCTTTTGGGAGAAAACGAAGGTTAAACTTTTGAGGTTAGAAACCTCGATCCTCCAAGTGTTAAAAGAGAACTTAGAAGAATATTCCACTGAGAATTCTTAGGAATTCCCCATGGAAAACTTCTGCAAAAGTCCATAAAAATTCTCCGATTATCTTTTTAACGAATCTTGAATAAAAAACTATCAGATATTCTCCCCTTTGGAATTCCAAGTGAGATTTTTATGACCATTGGGTGATGGGGAATAAAAAGAAAAGTTTTATACCATGACTGTAATAATAATATGATTTTTTTTTGCCAATGACAATACTAAACAAAAATTTAACATTGACAAAAAAGACATTTCATAAATTAATAGTTTTTCAATATTTTATTTGTCACATCAATACGAAAAAAGAATGTTTTTTCACATCATTCTCTCTTTGGCATCTGGGTTGTCAGCTAAATAGTGTTTTAGGATGGAGAGAAGGTGAAAAATTAATGCGAAAATAATTTTGAGCACAGATGAGGCACACAAAAAAATTTCTGCGGGAAAAAAGTCATTTTAAATACTTTGACATATATTTCTTTGACCTTTTGCGGAGGGGAATGAATGTTTTTTTTCTGCCAATATAATCCACGGTGCTAAATGATAAGATTGTGTAGAATTTATCCTACAAAGTGATTCAGAGAAATATACTAATGATCTTAAATGATCACCATTTGAGGTCTTCTTTTGGGGGGAAAAATTCATTTTAGATTTATGACTTTTCACCATGAAATACTGGAATATTGTTGATCCGCTATCTCAAAGCGCACAGCCTGATTTATTGACAACCTATTTTTCATACTAATTGATTTTTCATTATTATTATTTTTTTATTGATTGCCTCTATCGGTGGACATTGCCTTATTTGTAAGGAAGGTGTCAAAGAATGTTTTCGACAAGGCGGAAGTTTTTTTTTTCTTCTAAGCAGCGTGTGTGATAAATTTGGGATATGCATTCTTTGAGCGATTTCTAATGGTTTTACCGTAAGGCTTTTTTTTTTCCCTCATAGAGATCTTAAGAATTACCAATCATTAGCATTTTCTCAGAAAGTGATCATCACGATGAAAATAGCGCGTGACATTAATTTTAGTCGATAGGCTATATTTGCTCAAGAACGTTTTTTTGAGCATTTGCAAAATGAATGTTTGATGAGGTTTTTGTTCTAAATTTTGCTTTATTTCCAAATAAAAAAAATCCTTTCTTTTGGTTTCCTTTTTGAATGTATTTTTAGCACTTTTAAAGGAAAAAAAACCAAGAGGTATGTCTGTAGGAGAAAGTAAGAAGGCGATAGTGTGGTAAAGCTATCAATTTCTACTTTTTTTTTAGTCAGAAGAATAAGAGAAAAAAACTCCATGAGAAATTAGTGAAATTTTTAGGATAAAACTTTTTCCCATTTATTGAAAATATTTTACCAATTTGTGGGAAAAAATTGGTGCGAATGATGAATTGTGTGTCTGTGAATAAGATTTGTGATCTTCACAGAAGCAAACTGAAAGATTTGTTTCTGTTTTTTTTTTATTAAAGCGTGGGCAATAAAATGTGATCTCTTATCTTATTGTTGCATTTATGACTTGGCTTCTGTGTAATCATTAATTTGTTTGTTCTTTTTCTTTTCCTTTTAAGACAAAAAAAAGTCTATAAATGAAAGAAATGTGCGTAACAATTGAGGCGGAAATGATCACTCAATTGTCTTTCTTTTTTATTATTGTTTTAATTCCTTGATATGTTTCCTCTTAACATATTTTAACCGCTATGTAAACGAAGTTTTACAGATGAAAAAAACTAAGTCTTGTAACTAAGAAATATCGTGCACGCATTTTATTTTGCCGTCCCTTTTTGTCTAATAATAAATTTTATTTAAAAAAAAATTGTAATTGTGTAAAAGAATATTAAAATTCCCAAAGTGCTATAAATGGCATTTACCTTTGTTTTTTTTATTCTAAAAAAAAGTTATATATAAAACATAATATAAAATATTAGCTGTAATGTGCTGCTCGATCAATGAATTAATTTTGAAGTCTGCAAACTACCAAAAAAAAAACAAACTTTGAATATCTTTGTCCCAAAAACTAATTTTCTTACCGAAAATCGATACCGTATTTTTCTCGTGTCTCTTCGTCGATGATGGTCTTGATGATGTGATGATGATGATGATGATCTTGATGGTGTTATGATGGTGTGAACAAACAACTGGGGCCAACAACTGCACTTCTTGCGCACGCACTTCAACTGCCTTTTTGGGTGTCCTCCCCCTGACTTACGTGCCCAACCAACTGAACCACTGAAATCCCCAACCTGGCGCAACTACATTGATCCATGCACAACAACGCAACCCCCCTGACGTTTGATGATGATGATGATCTCTCGGGTGATGACGAAAAAAAAACAATTGATGCGATCAATTTGCATTCCGTTGGGGGATCCGATGTGCGTGATGTTTCTCTTTTTTGTCTCTCTTTATTGCACCACACTCGGTGGGAACCCCAAACGCATGATTTTGCTGTGACCGATCTCCACGTGTGTGATCTTCAACCACCCCCCCACAAATGGCAAATGGCTGGATGATGATGGTGGATGGATGAAACGCAAAACAACGTGTTGATGGGGCGATGATGCGCAAAATTTCAACTGCATGGAACGGGATGTGCGAACAACATGGGCTTTATTTGATGGGATGAAACGCACGGATAAATGATCACACGATGATGCACACGCAGGCCACGAGACCCCCATCGATCCGGGATGATAAGGAGGGACACTTGATTTATCACACCGGCGACATTCTGCATAACAGATGTTCGTGACAATTTTGTGAAAACAAACTATAAAACTGCATTTATGCCCCTTTTTTATGCCCTGATCCCATTGCTTGGATATAAATGAAGGAGCGCAAAAAAACTTCAAGATCGCGATCATTCTTTTTCATTAATTCTTTCTCTTTGCCAGCATAACGTCTAAATTTAGAACAAAATGAATCCTCATGTTTCTGAAGAAGTAAAATTTGAAGAGAGTATGAAATTTAAGTAAAAAAAATCTCTCCCGCAGTTAACATTGAAGTTTTTGCAACAATCTCCATGCAATGGGAACAGAAAACGCGTCCACAATGTGGGAAATTATTGAGAGGTTAGCATTTGTCACCAAAGCCGCAATCTTTTGCTCTAATTTCCACATTTATTTGAACACATTTCCTAATTAAATTAACTCGTTTTTTCCTTTAAACTTTGTAGATTTTTGCCACTCTGAGATCGGCAAGATCGCTGATCGTACAATTTCATTTTCAATGTTAAATTTCTTTTGAAATATTTTAAAGAAAATCTTGATTTTCTTTAATTAAATTAAATAAAAGATTGAAGGAACATGATAAATGCTAACTTCACAAAAAAATTTCAATCTCTCCATTTTGCCAATCCTTTTTTTTCTCGACGCGCGATCGTTAAATCCAATACAGATGAATTTTATTAGTAAACATTTGAGGAAAGACCGAGAGAGAAACAGTACCAAGGTTATGGCTTTTAGTGAAAATGTGGCCCATAAGGTGTCACAGAGAATTTATTTATATTTCACCATTGGGGATATATTTACGGAATGTGAATTTGAATTTCGTGCCTGAAACATATAACATGAAATTTTTGTTAATTTTTTTTCTTCTATTTTCAAGACAAAATTATTATTTATTTTCATCTATTTCTTGTTTTTTTTTTTACAAGAAATAATTTTCACAATTTTCCCCTAAAAGAAAGGGGGGAAAAGAGAAAGAAAGTGATGGCAAGGTGGAGAAATGAAAATTTTGAAAAGAAAAATTTGCAATGTCCTTGATACAGAATATTTTGGTTGTGGGGGGAATATGGAGCCAATGTTATGCGTATTTTTATCAGAGAGCCATTAAGGAATATTGTGGGTTTCATATAGAGAAAATGCCCCTGAAAAAAATTTCAATTTTGGTTGAATTTTTTGCAAAGAAAAATCCCCTTTTTCCCAATGAAAAAAAAATGCAAAAAGAGGAAAAATTTGGGGAAGATAAAAATGCACAGACGAGGACTAATTCGTGTGATTTCTCTCTTTCAGACAAAATTTTGGCCACACTCGGTGAAGGAACCTTTGGGCGTGTTGTTAAGGTCAAGGATTTGCAGATGTAAGTTGCAAAAAAAAATTGAAAATTAAAAAAAAATTATAATTTGTTGTTGTAAAAAGAAAACTATTTATTTAATTTTCTCATACAGAAATATTGCAACATTGGGAGCAATAGTAGTGACTTTTTAATGAACTATTTAATTAAATAATGTGGATATATTTTTGCTTTTATCGCGCGTGTATTTTGCACATAAATGTGAGAGAGGGGTTGTAAAATGCTAAAATATAAAATCTATTTTTAGGGATCACTGCATGGCACTGAAGATCATCAAGAACGTGGAGAAATATCGTGAAGCTGCCAAGCTTGAGATAAATGCATTGGAGAAAATTGCTGAGAAAGATCCAAATTGTGAACAGTAAGTTGAAAATTTTGTTTACATCGTTTTATTTTAATTTTCAGTTATTATTTTTGGATGGGAAAGTTGTGGAAAAACAAAATGTTTAAGCTTTGGGAGGAAAAGGTCGTAAAATTATGAAAAATAACGTATTTCTTTGCATATTTGTTTGCTTAACCTATAATGAGTTCTATTCTGTGATCAAGTAAACCTTAAAGTTTTCTAGTTAAGGCAAATCTTTAATTCAGGAGTTTCTTTTAAAAATGCGTCCTAAATTTTTCTCAAAATTAGATTCGGATAAAGATTTATAGAAATTGGTTTCTAGAGATTTTATTTCTAGAAATTCATAACCACAATTTACCTTTTAAAGATTCCTGGAACAGTAAAAATCTTATAACTCACGACCTTCAAGAAAAGATTAGAAAAAAATTTAATAGAATCGATCCCAATATTTCAATTAATTCTATAAATATTTACAGAAAAGAATAAAATTGAAAGATTCTATCAAATTTTATTTCTTTTCTTTTCTAACTTAAAAGTTTTTGTAAGATTTTGACAGTTTAATTTTTGAAATCATTTTTTTGTCGGTTTGTAAAAGAAAAAGTAAGAATTTGTTGTTCCAGAAAACATTCAGAAATATCTTTAAAGATCGCTGAAAAGGTAATTTTTCTTCAAAAATCCGATAAATGACAGAAATTAAAAGTTAAAATCTTATAAAATTTTTCCCAGAATACCAGCTGACGAATTGTAAGAAAAAAAAAAGAAAAGCGAGAGCTACATTGTAAAACCGGCTAACTTTGTATGAGCTCCGAAATGCCGAAACAACTTAACCGTTTTTACAATGTAGCCCTCGAAAGATTTATATCAGAATCTACCCCATAGTTTCTTGGAAAATTTTGAGGAAAAATAAAATGAAGGAAAAGTTAAAAAATCAGGAAATAATTAAATAATTTTAATTTTGATTTAATTCAAATTTTAATTTAATGAATTGATGATATAAAAATATATCAATAAATTAAAATCCAAAATTTTAGTAAATTTTAGCTGTGTTTCTTTCAGACACAGCTTTTGTGTACCGAGCAAAATCGAAAGTCGTCAGATCGGGCTCAAACTTGGGATGAGCATGAATTAGGGTCCCCACATTCCAAAAAACGTATGCGCCAAAAATAAGTTTTTTTTCCGGCCGGCCCTCCGGCCGTCCGTCCGGCCGTCCGGCCCTCCGGATTATAAACTTAAATTCCAAGAGAACGGTGATAGATAGAGACTTGCGGTAAACGGCAAAGTTTAAATATCGACCTGAAGAAATCCGATTATGAGGTCAAGTCCACCCCCCGACCCCCCCGTCCGCCATTTTGAATAACCTCAAAATTTTGTTTTCGCTATATCTCAGCCGCTATTATAGCTAGAGGGCTGAAATTTTGATATGTTGTAGGGGCCATCAAGAGCTTTCCAACGATACCTCATTTTCGAAAATAGGTCAAGCCGTTTAGTCAATATGGCCGCCACAATTTTTCATCGAAAATCAACCATAACTCGAAAACGGCTTGACCGATTTTGATCAACCCGGGCTCAAATGAAAGCTCTCAACAAACTCTACAACTCTCTAGAACATCAGAAGTTTCAAAAGTGACCGCTAGGGGGCCAAAAATCGAAAACAAAATTTTCGATGAGTTTTCGATGAATATCTCGAAAACGACGACATAATTTTTTTTCATTTTTTGATATGTTGTAGCTGACCATATTATCTGGCTTCATGCCAAAAATGAAGAAAATCTATGTCTCCGTTCTCGAGATATAGCCTTCCAAAGTTGGCATGTCATATCTCGGGTTCTACAAGTCCGATCTTGATCAACTCAAGCGCAAATAAAAGGTTTCGTGAAACCCTACAAATGTCTAGAACATTGCAACTTCGAGAAATGTCCGCAAGAGACGCTAAAGTCAAAAACAAAGTTTTCGAAAATTTCGAAATCGAATTTTTCGAAAATGGCGACATAAATTTTTTTCATTTTTCGATATGTTATAGCTGACTTCAAGACCTTTCAAACAAAAAAAAATTTATGAAAATCTATGGATCCGTTCTCGAGATATGGCCTTCTAAAGATTTCTTAGGGTATGACTTTTCAACTTTTCCCGACTGCGCGTATTTAAATTAATTCGCGTTCTAGTTTGCTCTCACAAAATTGGTACAATGAAAGAAACACAGCTCCCGTAAGCTTGGTCAGCTTACCAGTACATTTGGCCATTTATTCGATTCAAAATTGACTGAAAATCTTTTTTAAAAAAAATTTAAAATTTCTTTCATCAAACCACCCTTTTATTAACCCTAATTGATCTTGATTTAAAAAGAAAGTGTCTTAATAAATTCTCTATAATTCTTCATTCGTTGTATTTTTTTCGTAAAAAATATCAGAAGAATTTTTAAAATAAAACTGTTAATGAACTCTTATAGAATTTTTTTTGTGCAAAAAATCACTTCGTTATGCATTTACGTAGAAAAAAAATGTTGTTAGACGTAAAAGGAAATTTGCTATCTTTTTTGCCATTTATTTTTATTAACTTTGTTGATATATTCCAATTTAATAAAATGCCCACAATAAGTTTGAGAAAATATTCGACCGCATTGCTTTTTTTGGGTTGAATCATCGAAGAGGTAGAGCATAAAAGCTTAATGCAATATTTTGTATGATTGCGATCGCTATCGTACAAAATGATCATTTAATGCTAATTCCGCACGAGATGTTTGAAGAAGAATCTCTCTCTCTTTCTCTCGGCATGGCCACTATCATTTAAAATACTATAAGATGTGTGTAGTTAGTATATAAACAGTGCAGTGTGTGCTAAATTAATTCTTTGATCCTTTTCTTACGTCTCTTTGCAGTCTATGTGTACGAATGCTGGATTGGTTCAACTATCACGGTCATATGTGTATTGCATTCGAGATGTTGGGGTTGAGTGTTTTCGATTTTCTGGTAAGATATTTGTTATATGACCTATATTTGGTGGAAGAGACAGAGAAAATGTGTGTTGTAATGTTTCTTCAAGGCTCTTGGGAGATTATTAACCTGATGTGTTGTTTTCTTTTCTCCTTTCATTGCTTTCTTACGCACAGAGGGAAAACAATTATGAACCCTATCCTCTCGATCATGTGCGCCATATGTCGTACCAATTGATCTATTCGGTGAAATTCCTTCATGACAATAAGTTGACGCATACGGACTTGAAGCCGGAGAACATCTTATTTGTCGATTCGGAGTTCAATACGACGTTTAATGTCAAGAAGAATCGCGATGTTCACTACGTTAAATGCACAGACGTGCGCCTAATTGATTTCGGCAGTGCTACGTTTGATCACGAGCACCACAGCACAATAGTGTCGACGCGTCACTATCGTGCTCCGGAAGTTATCTTGGAATTGGGTTGGTCGCAACCGTGCGATGTTTGGTCAATTGGGTGAGTTTTCTTATAAATCTGCTGCAAAATATTCGATTAAAATAATTTTGATTTTCTCTCCTTTCTGCAGATGCATCATGTTTGAATTGTATTTGGGAATTACGCTTTTCCAAACGCACGACAACAGAGAACATTTGGCTATGATGGAGAGGATTCTTGGGGTGATTCCATACCGAATGGCCAAGTAAGTTAATTTGCAATTAATATTCATTTCTTTCATTGAAAAGTTTTATTTTATTTATTGAAATTACTTTAAAAATTCCACTGAAAATGCTTATTTTTTTCTCAATTAAAAATGATCTTTTAAAAGTCAATCAAATGGCGACATCGTTGTTGCATTAAAAACGGAAAAAAATAATCACTCTATAGATGATTAAAATGTCAGAGAGGAATTGAACTCATCGCAAGACTCATTCAATTTTTCTTCCATCTGTCGAGCGCGTTGCGAGAAGAAGAAGAAAAAATTGAAATGCGCCTGGAAGAGCTCACAAATGCGGATTACCTTGAGCCATCGATCATGTTTTATCTCAATTTATTACCAAAATTAATATTTCTCATCATTCCTTTTTCCAACAAACCATCATTCTTTGCGCCACAGCAAACTAATCTCCCCGCGTTGAATTTATTATTTATTTGGATAAAATTGAAAGTAATTTGCATTTTGTTGGGCAACAGACAGCACGCAGACACGTCAAAGTCTTCCGTGAATTGATCACGATAGGGAGAACGAAAGGGAAAAAGAATTTCGTGGCGGTGTTGCAAGAGTTTTATTTCCTTGCGAAATTTATGTATATTAAATACAGATTAATCTTTTTCTGAAATGTGCATCAGAATAATGTTCTATGCAAGTTTATTTTTGGTCCAGATATTTCATGAAATTTTGTGGAAATTTGACATTAAAATTCTCTAGAAAAGTCAATTCTGAACTATAATTTTTGAAATTTCACGTGAGAAGTTCTAAAATTGCATTAAAAACTAAAAAAAAAAACATTTTTACTCACTCTAAATCAACGAAGTAAACAAGGGGTGTTTATATGACAAATATTTTGACTATTATGGCGAATCATTCGAATATTTACAAAGATCTGAATATTTTAATTCACCATAAACATCCCTTGATAACAGATTTTTAAAATTTAACACTTTTCGGTTTGAATTTACCACTTTTAAAGCTTTGATTCAATTATTTTAAGTGTTTTAAGATAGAAGATTCTGCTTTTTTTAGGGTTGCAAACCAAATAATACTTTTACACTTGAAATTACCACGTTTTGTGTTGA
Organism: Lutzomyia longipalpis; assembly: GCF_024334085.1. Classification (NCBI taxonomy): domain Eukaryota; kingdom Metazoa; phylum Arthropoda; class Insecta; order Diptera; family Psychodidae; genus Lutzomyia; species Lutzomyia longipalpis. The sequence goes on from NC_074707.1 coordinate 28,556,738, forward strand.
ACTTACTACTTTTCGGCTTGAATTTACTATACTTTTTAACTTTCTAGGCATAAATTTAATTTTTTTAAGCTTTTATTCCTTAATCCCTGACTTATTAGGACTGAAATAAGAAATATTTTTATGCTTTATTTAGTATTTCTTGTTAGGCTTTAATTTACCACGTTTCGGTTTAAATATACTACTCAGCTTGAATGGACTCCTTTTGAAGCTTTATTAAACATTTTTTAGGCTTCAGCTTCTCAATTTGAGCCATTTTGAGATTAAAAACTAATTATTTTGATTTCTTTGGCAAATCATCCGAATATCCTTCCTTCTATTTCTTATTTTTTCTTATATTTTGTAAGTGTTATGTTATCACTCTATATGCCAAAATGTAAAATAAACGACCGATCTCACATATTTTTAACTTATTTAGGCAATTTAAAATAAATCAGAAATCTTCCTGTCAATAAAAACAAATTTTAGAAATAATCAAACAGAATCTAATGTTTAAATTGATCACTGAGCTGAACGTTTAAATTTGTAACGAAGATCAAGGACAAGAATGACAGAGATTGACTTTTTATATTTTTTTGAAAAATGGTTAAAGATGAAATTCTCAGAATATCCCAACAAAGTTGCGGAGATGTGAGAAAATAGACGTCCTTGAGGTCTCTTTTCAATAAAAAGCAATTCTAGATCGCCATAGAGACCGCAGAATGCCTTTTGTGTGAGATCTTGCCACGATCAAGGAGATCAACGGGGATCATCAAAGAGGATTATTGATGGCACGAGAGAAAAAAATCTTTACGGAAATATGAATGATCACAGACCATTTTTCTTTCTTTCTCGGTCGCATTATTTTAAATGATGCGTTAAAGAATCTTCAGTGTGACAAGTAGAAAGAATATTATATATTTCTTAATTATTGTGATCTTGGCATCTCTTTATATTTATTAATTTCCTCAAGAGGCGAGAGAGAGATTTTCTCACAGTCGCAGATGTTTTGTTAAAGAAAAAATTCTGTATGAAACACAAGGCCGATGAATGATCTTCAATTTCGAGCAAAATGTGTGTAATACGCTGAAAAGTGGTAAATTACAGTGCGAGTCCGCTCAGCAGGAAAGATCACGATGAATGCAAAATATTTTTGCTCAATACCATCTTGATCAGGAAAATTGTTTTGCAATGAAACACCCATTGAGAAGTTTTTATTGATCTCTTGGGTATTGGTTGGTAAATTATATAGGAAGACATTTTCAACAATTCGAATCATCCAATTTGTTTACAAAATACGAAATGGTATTAAAAAAAATGATATTTTCCCGTGTCCAGCCCACAGCTAAAAATTACCTGTCTGATTCATAGATATGAGGGTATAAATAGTTTGTATTCATCGGAATGGCTTAATTAAAGACTTGGTTGGTTTCTTGATGTTAATGGAAGGAAAATCCGAAAAACATTTGATATTATAGGGTTAGTTGGGGGTGTAGTTGGGCATTTTCCTAGAATTTCAAAAGTATCTTTCTTTTATATTGTTTTTTTAAATCATCAAGAAAAATCAAAAGGTAAAAAATTGGATCACAATAAAATAAAAATGCTCTCAAGATTAAGAAATGGGCATTGCCTAGACAATAAATTTCTCCATCTAATAAAAGTGGAAGAAAATAACCTGTGCATCATATGTAGTGAAGTGGAAGACAGTGAGGATTTAATTCTTAAATGCAAAAAATTTGACTCACAAAGCAGACACACAACCTTCTTAAATTCTCCAACCTAAGATCATTAATTCAAAACATGAATGATCGCACACACCTGGATTTACTAAACAATCTAAAAGAAACAAAAGTTAAATTATAAGACTTTGAGATACTTTTGACTATCCTTCTGGGATAGTCTGTTTTTGAAAAGTGAAAGAGTGAGATTCACTGTAATAAATGAAAAAGTGAAAACATTAAAATTAATAAAATAATTTAATGAAAATAATTTAGTAGAAAAATATATAATGCGAAATTGGCTATATGGATCCGGAAGGAATATAACTTCCGTTAAAATTAAAATGGAGAAAAAGAAGAGATAGTCGGGAAAATCATCTAAATGGATGGAACCCGTATTAATAGAAAAAAAAAGAAGAAAAGAAGAAAAAACATAGGAACAAAAACTCGGTTTATTGGTTTGTCCAATATTTACACGGATTTCTAACCAAAGATATTTACATAAATTCAGTACATTTTTGATTCTCTGTCTCATTCATCCCCATTGAATGTAATGGTAAAAATGTTAGGTTAGAAATCCGGTTAAATATTGGACAAACCAATATTAACATTTAATATACATACAAAGGAGTTGTTTCACGCAAATATAAATCATAAGGATAGCCAAACGGACTTACTATTTTTCACTCGGATTAGTCGAGAAAACTCCGATGAAGATATTCCCAAAAATAGAAACAATGACGTAACCATTGCATTTTTGTTTAATGAATATATGAACCATTTGCGATGATGTTTAATTGTCCAGTTTTGCCTTGAAAACACTTTGATTTTTAATTCTCTACATCCCTATCATAGTTATCACAATTCATAGATGGCCTCTTAATAGCGCGGTCCGGATCGTTATTGGTTTCCGGCCGTAAGGCCTTAGTCGTCGTCATTCGTAGTTCTTGAGGAATCCAATTCTGCGGCGATACACCTCGCGAATCTCCTGGAGTTCTAGAAAAATCAAAAAATAATATTTAACCAATTTATTTAAAAAAAATATTACTTTTCTTTAATTATAATTACCTCTTGCATCCACTTTTGTTTCCAGAAACTCCAAGTACGTTTTCACATTTTTCTCAAATTGTCCCACTTGAGCCTCGTAGGCCTTCTTTCTAGCTATCACTGCTTCTGCAGTCTCCATCGCTTCATCCCTCTCCCTGAAAAAGTCTCCAGCCCCATTTTTGGTTTTTCCTTTCTTTAGATTATTTAGTTTTCTTCACTTAATATTTTGATAATTCGCTTTCAATTGACAACAAGTGACAAATTTCGTTAGGTGACCCCTAATAAACAGTAAACTAATACTGTTTATTAGGGATTACCTAATGAAATTTGAAAATTTACTGTTAATTGAAAGTGAATTGCCAAAAAAAAATCAGTGAAGATAAACAACTAATATCTTGGTAAAACTAACCGTCAAAACATCAGCGCTAATGTTTCACATATGTATTTAACTAGAAACAAGCCGTTCTGACGTCATTGTTTGTTTTTTTTGGATAAAGATATCTGTTTTCTTTTTTTGACTTTTCATTTCTTGATGTTTCTTCTCTAAAACTATATTTTAGCTATTCTTTATTCAATTTTAAGTTGATGATTCTAAAAACTTATTGGCAGAATTTCTTTAATTATTAATTCTCTTAATTTTTCTTTAAACATTTTTTTTGCAGGAAAACAAAGACAAAATATTTCTACCATGGAAAGCTGAATTGGGACGATAAATCATCCGCAGGGCGCTACGTGCGTGATCACTGTAAACCACTCGAGAAGTACATGTTGTCAAAGAGTTCCGATCACGTGCAGTTGTTCGACTTAATAAAGAAGATGCTTGAATATGAGCCAAGTCAGCGCATAACTTTAGGTAAGAGGAAAGAAAATTTTCAACTTTTGATTTGGTTTTTGTTGTAAAATTTCATTTCCGTAATTAATGTCGTGCGAGAAATTAATTTTACGTGTCTTCCTCGTGTACAGGTGAGGCTCTTCGTCATCCATTTTTTGCCAAATTACCACCACATCAGCGATTAGGTGACAAAGAAATGGCAAATTCGTCAAATAGCAGCCGTGAACGATCTCATAGTCTCTCGAGATGAGATTCAGCACGATTTGGTTATTATTAAACAATTGCAGAGTTGTAACTATTCCGCCCTTCCTTCAAAATACCATCCCCCAAAACTCAATCTCTCTCTCTCTTTCGTGCTATTGCATTCTCCCTTTTCATCTAATTACCCGTTCTAGAAAAAATAAGAAATTCCTTCATTCTTACGACTTTTTTTTGTTGGTGAATGAAGTTTATGAATGTTTCAAGAAAATCTTTAAAAGTTAGTCAATTTGTAAATTTTATTCCTCGAACAAAACACCTTTGTGATTTTTTGCTACTACTTTTAAAATAAAAAACAAAGCGTTTGCTTGAACAAAACAAAAAGGCTTTCAATAATTGCAATAAGTACAATAATTGCGTAAAGAAAATTTATTAAAAACAAAATAGATGAAAAGGGAAATTGCCGAAGAGAAAAAAGTATCTATTTTCGATGAGAATGTTTTTTTATGTAAATCAGGTACTTTTGTTAGAGAAAAAAATTGTCTTGTAAAATAAAATGTAATCTCCGTAATGTTGGAAAATTTCAGGCACGTAATGTTTATATAAAAAAAAAACCTTAGGAATTGTAATCATCTGATTGTGAGGAAACGAAAGGAGATTAATTCGAAAAAATAAAAATTTTCAATAGAGGCGAAAAGCTACAAAATGGAAAAAATTGATTAATAAAAACCAAATCGTAGATCCGAGACAAAAGTTCTGTAAGTTAATTGATAACAAAGATAAAAAACACAGAAATAATAAAATACTTGATATTTCAATTTTTCCACTTTTTGTAGATCTTGCTTGTTTTATTTTATTTTTTGTAAATTAGGAAAATCTTTCAACAAAATTTTTATTTTCTTGCTTCCTCTTTTTTTTAGTTTTTAATTTTCATTTTATTAGTTTTACTTTTTAACAAATTTTCCTTCTTTCTGTCTCTGAAAAAGTGAAATGTCATTTTATTGATTTTTTTGTAAGTTTAAGTAAAGAACTTTTACTACCTGTAGGTGAGAAAAAAATGTAAAACAATGATGCAAGTCAGAAATTATGATTAAAACAAAAAATGGTATTCGATTGTGCTAAGAATATTATTTGACTTTATTCTGTATAGAGAAGAAGAAGATGATAGATAATTTTTCAAAAGATTATTCTTTTGATATTTTTGATTTTGATGTTTATTTTTTAACAAATAAATTCAGCATAGATTTTTTTCTATCAATACACACACAAAAACGCTAAAGCCACAAACAAGGAGGGAGAAAAAATTACAAATTCTCATGTGATTTTTTTTTTTTTTCAATTTAACTATTCCCTCATAAAATGAAGTTTGTATATTTTTTTTTTGTGTGAAAGAAAACAATCATTTAGCTAATTTTGAATGAACATGATGGAGGATACCTAGAAGTTTTTTTTCTAGTGATATTCACAGATACACACACCTTTTAAAAAAGTCTATGCATAAATCAATGATGGAATTAAATAAAACAAAAACTATTATTATGAATGAAGATTGTTTAAGAGAAATAGAAATAAAAATGAAAGAGTTGTGAAAATATTCTTATTTGGAGCAAACATGTTTTGTCGCAAGATATTTTTGCCAGAAAAAAAAACTTGTGTTTTATTTTGTCTTGTCTTAACTGAGAACTGAACTGCTGTTGCAAGTCTGTTTAAATTGGAATGGCTGTAGTACTGAGATGAAGACGACGCTTCTTCAACTCTCCAAAAATGTTTGGAAGAAATTAAAAGATTTAAAAAAAATGGATATCAATTAAAAATGTTGCGATGAGCATCTAAAACTCTGGAAACAATGCATTTTAATTCCTTGGATTAAATCTGCAACTCAAAATTAAATGCTGACAAAATTTGTATTACAGAATGTTTTTTACGGGGTTTTCGTCGGTGGAAAATGAGATCCTCATCCAGAAAAACTCACGTTTTCGCATGGGAAGGATTTTATTTTCCACCGATGAAAACCCGGAAGAAAATTACTAACGTCAGAAAATAACAGCATTACTGTATTACAGACACCTAAAAATTCCTTTTACCATGCTTTTCTGTAACCTTATGAAGGAATAGGGCATTACGATAAACAAAATATATTTTGATGGGTATCATTATTTTATTCAAAAAATGAAACTTATCAGAGGGCGTATTATGTAACTCTTCGAGTGCTGGGTGGCTGTTTTGCAGTTTTTATGGACTACCCAGCACTCGGAGAGTTACATAATACGGGTCCAGGTACAAAGAATTTTCTGCAACACAGAAGTTGCAGGGAAGGGATTAACTACAGAGATGAAAACAAGATCAATGAAAGCACGGAAGCGTCAATGTTTCGCGTGAGGATCTGAAGATCACTTGGTCAAGCAATGTCCTATGAAGGATTTTCTCGTAGGGGTGGTTTTGGGGCCAACCACCGAAACAAATGAAGGCTTTACAAAGAGTGTCCGATTGGGAGGAGACGAGAAAAGCGCTGGAACTACCACAACGTTAATGGCCAAGTCATTAGCTGAAAAGCTGTAAATAAGCACATTCCCATCGAAAATATTCGAAGATGGGCGTATAGAGAGAAAAAGAAGAATATGCCCGTAAAATTCAACGCATCAAATAACTGGCTGCATATATTTAAAGCAAAACATGGCATAAGCAAACGAAAGGTACTAACCGATTACTTATTCAGTACACTTTTACCAAAATTTACTTTCTTATTTAACAAAAAATAATATTTTTTTATACAAACCCTGTCATTTTATTTTATTTCATTTAAGATTACAAAATATGTGAAGAGCAAAGCCGCTTTAAACGATTTTGCTATCCTAGATCCTTTTGAAGAGTTTAGCGATTTGGTATATCGAAAGATTCAGCATTAAGGTCTAACCAAAGCTTTTGGTAAGAAACGCGTTTTCATTGTTTTTTTTCTCACTTACTCCTTCATATATTGTGTTGCGCTGTCACTGTCAAAGAAGAAACGCGATTTCTTTGTTTCAAAAACGCTTTTTTTGTTTGACAGTGATGGCGCGTTACAATTTGACAAGGAGCAAGTGAGAAAAAAACAACGAAAATGCGTTTCTTAACAAAAGGTATGTGTATAGCTTTTTAATTTTATTTACGTTATAAATACGGACCAGAGCGTGAGTTGTAATTGTTTCGACTAAGAGTAGAAAAATGAAAAAATACCTCTTGACAAGAATCGTTCTAATGGATCAGGGTCATCACCAAGAAATGATTGGAACTCCAAACAATATAAATCCTGGAATTATCAGAGCACTTAATGACATATTTATTTTTAAAGCCAGAAACATGACTACAAATGAACAGAAGGAATTTTTTGGGGAGATATGTGTCTTGCATGAATAAAAATAATTGAAATTTTACAGATTTGTAGATATCTCAAGTCGTTGTTCATTGACAGAAGTCTACCTGAATTTTTCATTGGATCAATCAATCAATCAATCAAATCCTTTATTCATTCCACTACCTAATTATTACAATCAAATTCTATTCGATACAATAATTGATATTGGAAGATGTACACAGCACCGAAGTACGTTGACTTGTTTGGTGCTGGAGATTGCAGAATGCAGATGTCGTCATTATCAGTGATGGCATCCGCGTTGATCACTCCTCCAGTTGATCAGATCCTCCCTTTTGGGGGCAGTTAGCGTAGACACAGATCGGCATTAGCCAGCACAGACACATCGGGAAGCAGCTCCTCATTCCCAGACAGATGGCACCGAGGGGCTGCAGAACCCACAATAAGCTTGCTTTAGGTGCAGTGGATTGGAAGCGATCTCAGTCGCGGCCACCCCAAACAAATCTGAATCTGAGGGGGTGCAGAAGGTGGCCGTTAGACCACAGAATTTTTCGCCAATTATGGCTCAATCAGACTCCAGAACTTTCAGAATAAGACTCCAGAACTTTCAGAAAGGCACAGTTGCCTCAAAATTGGGAAGGATAAATTTTGTAGAAGAGATAGGAAAGAATGAAAGAAGGAAACACGGGCCAGAACGGCAAGCCGCAGCGGGAATCGAACCCGCAACCTCGGCCGGGAATGGCGTGGTGTTGTGTTTTAATCCCGGCTGACACAACTTTAAGATTTTTTAAAGATTTTCACAATTCGCGTCAATAGTACTCGTCAGTAGTTCCCATATAAAGTTTTCCGACTATTTGTTCGAAAATGGCACTTTTTTTCGCGTGTGTGTATTAGTGAGTAGCGCTGAGTAGCGCATCTGTGTGAGTAGCAAATTTACCGACTCCTTCATTTACGCGACTGTAGAATAGTCGCAAAACTAAACCAAATTTAATTTTAAGACCACAATAATATATTTTTTCAATGGTCCTAATACATAATATTTTAAAATTTCTTTTAAAATTATATATAAATTTATATATATGTATGTATATATACATACATATTATGTATATAAATAATACAAATTTGACTTTGTGAATATTTATTATACTTTTATTGAAAAATTTAAGTTTCATATTCGCCCTCTGAAGATGATTCATCTACCAGGTCATTCTGTCGTCATCTTAAAGTTGCTGCTCCTTAGCGTAGGAGACTCTGAGATGCCTGAATTTGGGATGCCTGATTTTCGGTATATTCCATTGGCGTCTAGAATACAGAAAAATAAAATTTTTAATTCATTTTGATATTCAGGATTCTGTAATAATGGGTTTTAGAAAACTTACCAATTCTTTTCTCAGCAAATATTTTCCTTGTTTATTTTTAAACTCCACAATACTCACAGCAACACCTTGATTAAAAATGATTCACAAAGCACTGGATGTCAAATAACATAGACTGCAGCGATCCTAGCTAGGAAAAAGAAAACTTAAATTTTTATTTACGCGATGTAATAAAATCGTCAAGAAATCAGGACTGCTCGTCGGTGAAATTAATTTCGTAATTTTTTTAAGACTAATTTTTGAAAAATCTATATGATTTCATCTAATACCGACGCTGTAGCCAATGAGTATTAAAACTATTCACATTCGCGTTATCGAAAGAGTCGGTTTTTACTTGGGTGCAAATGTATGTGTGAGCTCACTCTGAGCTTCGCCTATTTGCCACTAGGTTTGTTGACGCGAAGTGTGAAAATCTTATTGATATAGGTATTTCTCATGTGCAAAAGTAATTTCAAGATTATTTTCCGACTAATATCTTGAAACTTTTTCCTGACCCGTAAAAACCACTGACTCTGTGTCAGCCGGGACTCACTACACCACCGAGGCTCTAGGAGTGCTCAATTTGTAAAATCAATTTTTATAAAAAAAAAAAAAAAAAAAGAAATCGGTTCTAGGATAGATCTTTTACCTATTTGAGTCAAAATTGTAAAAAAAATATGTCAAAAAACGAAGTTGATTGCAGCTGTTAATTTTTTCATTACTTTCCCCCATTCTTCTCACTTCTTGCAGCGTAATAAATCTGGTTTCTGGAATATTTTTTTATTCTTTTCAACATATATTTTAATACGGATATTTCGAGGAAAATTGGGAGAGATTTTCTCGTGTGCTCAATCTGTTCTCACATCAGACACGACAATTTGCCACTGAATTAACCCTTCCGAAAACATCGTCGGTGGTGTTGGGAAAAATTCACCGCTCAAGGGCTTCTCATAAGAGGGTGGCAAAATGAAGGAGGTGTAGTGAATTGCGTGTAAGAAGTCATTAAATATCTCCCAATTTCTTCGCCTCATTGCTTACCTGGAAATTCTCCCGGAGGGGTTATTTCCTTCCTTCCCCCTCAGTAAACCGCACTGAAATGTGGTTTGAAAGTCAAGGTAGTTAGCCTACAGGAAGTACTTTTCATTGAAATTCCTGAAACTTCCTGAATTTATGTGGGATGTTCGACCTCAATACTCACCAACTGATTTTTCGGGGTGGTATGGGGGTAAATTAAATCCCTCAAAAGAGGTACTTTCTGTGATTATAAATAATTATTTTCAAATTATTTCGCAATAATTGGTGTAGCGAAGCACCTGAAAGCTCATCCCTTTGTTGCGATTTCAATTTTCTGAGAAAAGCGAAAATCCTCTGAAAGCAAAATTAATGAATTTTAAGCACAATTGCGTCAATTGAAGTGTATTTAATGATTTCTCTGAAGAAAGTTTTTTGAGAAGAAAACCGTCAAAAAGGAAATTTTGACACGCGCTTTTAGCAAAACAACCTGCCCCAAAGGGTGAAAAGTTCAATGAAATACACACAAAAACATACACCCACCCCCCACACACGTAGCATGTCTGGAGAGGAAGTTTCTCTTTCCTGATGAAATATCTCATATATAGAATTTCGTTTTTCATTTACATCTATTTTTGGTAGTCAAACTATTTTTCCAGCTCTTCTTTTTCTTGTCTGCAAAATAGCAAGAAGACGCATATTCAAATAATATTAAAATGTGGGCGTGAAAAATTTTCTTGCTGAGTTTCTCATTTCCTATCACATGCTGAGAGTTGAATCACCTTTCGTCATTTTATGGCGAAAATGAGATGAAATGGGGAGGGAGAGTAGTTGGTGCATTAGTCCTCAAGAAGTTCGATTTTTTCTTCAAAGCAAATAGAGCTTTATTTAATTTCCTTACGAGTATTTTAAAAATAACTTCTTGTTTTCCGATTTATTTTAAACTGAGTTTATTACGTCTCAATGTGTGGTATTGGAAATCTTCTTTCTTCTCATTTCCTTCTCTGATTAAATTAACTTTAGTACTTTTCATAGCATAAATTTAACAAGTTGCCCCAGATTACCCTACGTAACGTATCCTTCTGTCTATTTATCTATCTAATTAACAGAGTAAAAGTGAGGTAATTGAAATGTGTGAATATTTATGGGGTAAAGATTTTGGTACACATTCACAAAATAGCTTTTCACCCCTTTTTAGCTCTTGCGCGCGTCTTCTTATCACACTCGCGGATTTTGGGGGTGCTAAACATGCTGCTTGAAGGAGCAATTTCGACACATACTCCCAACGCGAAATGAATTATTCATTCAATATAATCAAGGGAAGACAATTAGTTCCGTGTATCAGATTGAAAAGTCGTGAATAGACTCTCATCATTTTGTAAAGTTTAAATCTTTTAAAGAAAGTTCTCGAGAAGAATGCCAACATACTTTGAAAGTAATCAATGAATCTGTCTGTTCTACTTTAGGAATAAAATCAGTAAAAAAAGCTCAAAGAAAAAAATATAAAATTCCTTGTCATAAAAAAAGGAAAATGGTAGCAAAAATAATCCGACACATGACAAATCTGGAGTAGTGGATTTTATTTCAAGCAAATCAAAGTTATTTCTGTTAGTGAAAAATATAGTTTCATATGTTTTTACCTTTTCTAAATGACATAATCCGTCACTTGTAAATCTAATAAGAGAGCAAAATTAAATAATAAGACAATTAAATGAATAAAAACTATAAAATCTTCTCAGTTGAAAAGTTATGCGATGATTTCATGCTATTCTCACTTCTTCAACTTTAATTACATCACTATGAGAATTTAGCGAAAGTTCCAAGTTCTATACATACAGGTACTTACCTACTTCTTCTTGAGAGCTTTTTGCGTTGTAAGAATTCGATAGATATATTTTTTTCAATCTGTTGAAGGGGGAAAACATTTAGAAAATTCCCTGCGGGTGATTTTTTTTCTAAATTGTACGGGAGTACTTATAGGTTTTTATTGAGGCAAAAAGGATATATGATGGCGTCTCCTCCGCTAAATACAGGAAATGATAAACGAGGAGATTCAAGCAAAATTAAATTTTATTTTTCAATATTGAATTGCGAGATAGCAATCATTTTCACAACAAAGTTCGATAACTTGAATGGAATATAAAAAAAGGTTTTATTACCATTTAGAAACTGGTGCAAATGATGCAAATCTGGTGAGATACACCACCATCTTCTTTGACCATTTTTATCCTAATTGGTCGACAAAACCAAGGGGAGGATAGGGTGGCATTCTACCACAATGCAGTGCGCTCCTGTTGGCAGTAAAATCATAAATATCGCTGCATCGTTGAGCTCCGGATTACTGGATTTTTGATAATATTTCTGGTGTCCTGAGCTCCCATCAATGCTCCACTTACATAACAGAATGAGCTCTTTTCTGTATTCTTGTGGCACGTGCTCCACAACCTCATCCAACCCCTCTATCAATCTCTTTGCAGTATGGTTGAGAAGGCTCTGAAGCGAAATTTTTGCCTCTTCTTCGCTGATTTCCACGTTGTCCGACAGAGACTGCCGGACAACGTGGAAATCAACAATCGAGACAACGGGAGTTCCATGTCCTTGCAAGATTTCTATATCGGTGGCAGTTTTGTCCAAACTGGTTTCCAAGTCTGATTTTCCTATTTCCAGCCATAATGTGTTGGATATGATGCTATTTTTGTGAAAGGATCCTCGTCTCCTTTGCTCCCTATTTCTCTGGCTTGGAATGCAGAAATTAGGGAATTTTGCAACAAGGCGAGGTATCGGTTTTTCGAACCTTGAAGAAAATCAGTTTTCGGCATTCATTGATAACTTTTGCTTGGCTTTTTTTGTCATAGACTTCTATAACAAATTTCTCGAAAATTGGCAATATCTCAACTTTCTCAGATGAAACTGGTATGCATATATAAAAAAAATGCATTTTGGAAATCTGAATTATTCATATCTTTATCATAAAAGTGATCTTGACAGAAAATCACATTTTTCGCATCGTGCTTAATATTTTTGTTGCCCGAATGCAGAATTCAAATCCCAAGCCTTCTATCACTTGGCAAACAAAAAAAATGACTTTGTTTTTGAAGTTGCAATTTTTATATGCATTGTACAATGCACAATAGGCCCACGTAACATAACGTATATGCATTGTACAATGCAATATTGAGGAAAGGTTCTTTTGCAATTTGGCACTTCATCCAAAAGACTGTTTCTTGCTATAATATTACTCCACATATAATTGCTTAATAGATAGGGTGGCCTTCTTTCTGCATGATTTCGATTCATTTTAGAAGTAGGTTTCCATTTCGTCACATTTCGGATTTCTCTACGAAATGTTGTTGTAAATCACCGAGCAGTGATGGGTAAAAAATGCTGGGGAAATTTTATCAAGAATTTTATATAATACGGCGTCCAAGCTTCGCCGGGATAATTCACCCACCTAGCACTGCTCGGTAGTACTTAACAAACCCTCAGTTCTTGTCTTAAATCCTTTGAACTAGTTGGGGTTGGTTTAGTCACTTAAACTCAAATGGGGTTATTCTTCCCCTTTTCAGTGCAGGGTAGGCCGCCCACAAGGCACACAAAACGAATGAAAGGCACTGCTGAGGGTGTATTACGTAACTCTCCGAGTGCTGGGTGGCTGTACGTACTGTTCTTATGGGCCACCCAGCACTAGGAGAGTTACATAATACGGGCCCTGAGTTGCTCCAGCGCTCTGATGGTTCTAATACGCCTCCGTGCGCGGCCCTAGCCGCTCCATTACTGGCTTCTCGCTTCCACAGGACGAGCGGTAGGACCAGTGGAGGGCATTTCCGGGCTGGGTACGGGTCGACGTTCTTGTTGCGTTCTCAAGGAACCCGCAGAGGGACTCCATCGTGGCTTTATTTGCAGTTCAATGGACCTCCGAGAAGGCATCCCACCAGCAACGCTTCTCTTCCTTATGCCGCTTCGAATAAATACAGAAGCTGTGCCTTTCTTTTCTTCGAAACATAATTCTATCATATAAATCATAATCGTAATACATTATGATGTTACTTACAAAACCTCACTTACCTCTGAAAAGTCAGAACAACGAACGTCTTCCTTATACGAAGAAATGATGACGACATGTCCCAAAAAGAAAATATTGCATATTCTTTTCATTTTGCATTTTTAATTTTCTCTCAGCAAAAGTTAATTTATGCTGCAATTCTTCATGGAATTTCCGATGTGTTCTCAACACGGGGAAGAATAAAATTCTTTACATCATTTCCAAAATGAATAATTGATATGAGCAACTTTTCCAACTCAAAGAAATCTTCTTCATTGTGAGTGACAACAGATATACATATAAAATTCTCTTAATATCCTTAACATTAATTATGTGCAATTTTTGTCCCTTCACAGGAATCAAAGACTTCCCTTAAATTAAGGTGAGAATTTGAGGGAAGAATTTAAGCCTGATGAGAAGGTACCTATATATTTTTCTTGGTCTCAATGATCTAATTGGAAGTCACTGAAAGGAGAAAATCATTGAGAGCAATTTGTTTAGTTTAATCCTATTGACTTAGAGCTTATACTTTGCAAAACAAATCTATACAGAATTATCTTAAATGTAGAATTTATACAAGATGTCTTGAGTTATTTTCTTATTAAAATTAATACAGAGGTTATTCTAAGATTTTTTAATAGTTTTTTTTTAATTATACAAAAATACTTACTGCAATCACTTAATTTTGCTCCATTTTAATTGATCCGAATGTTTTTCTTTTATTATTGAGGAAATTCTGGGAAAATCTCCTCTTTTTGTGGTAATCAGAATAATTCCAAAATGCAACTTTTGGAAATGTTGGGAAATATCTAAAGTATATTGTACAAAATCCTTTTCATTTTTCTTATCTTTCATTTTAAACATTCGTTTTCTTTCCGCTCGAGATTTTATTTTAAAGATTTTCCCCAATGAATATATAAATATATAATTTCCTGTAGAGGATCATACAAATCTAATATTCTGTGAATTAGTCTTTTTTACGTATTTACAGAAATGTGAGCAATTTGCCACGAAATTTTTAGAAAATATTGTTGAGCACTATTCTTTTTTTTCGTTTTGGGAATGTTTTTATTCTGTTTGAAGTATTCTTTCTGCACAGTAAGAATTAAAAATAAGATTTTTTCTTATATAAAAATCAACATTTTTTATATTAATTTCAAAATGTAATAAAATAAATTTAAATTGAATTTTTGAATTATTTTTTGATAGTTAACTTGAACAAAAGTCTAAAAAACATTTTAAATTGATTTCTTAAAATGCAGAAAAAATTCTAATTTCTCTTTAAAATCTCTATATCAATGTTCCCATACATTTCTCTGTGTGTGGTGCATACTCTACTCACGCAGTGTTGATTTATTTAGAAGGGGGTCACGCCCAAGCATTGCAGTCACGTGGAAGGATAAATTTGTGCCCGGGAGGAATCTCATAGGAATCTCAATGGGGTTCAGTACTCAAACTGCCAGAGTTGGTACTCTTTTAGCCCTGTGGCGATGACTCATTGACGCTGGAAAGACGCCCACGAGCCACCCACGAGACGCGCAACTTTAGACGCTCCCGTCAAGGACGCGACGACCGTCGGGCCTTCTCATCCGCGGTTAGGAGCACTTGATGATGATTGTTGTGCCCATTCTCAATGAAGGACGTCTGAAGGGTCTGCTGGCGCGTAATGTTGGCCAACTGGTAGTTACTCCTGGAGCTGGGACTCACATTATTAAGGCGCGTCCCCGGTGTATGTGCGCTGTGGTACATGGATCGATCCTCAACACGATCCCTTCCTGCTCCGCAGCAGCGACACTTCTCAAGGGCATTCTTAAACTCCCGCCGAAACTTTCCTGAAAGTCATCAATGCAGACATTATTGGGGCTTTTGAGAATGTTTAAGGAACAAATTAGGCTAATTCACGAGTTATGGGAAAACTTTTACCCCGCTTATTCATTACTCTCACATACACATTGTGGAGGGAAACTTTTGGTGGATGTTAAACACTTTGCCAAAGAAGACTTGAAATTCCAATGAACACGAGGCAAAACTTTGTGCGGCGTGTCAATTGGTTTGGAAAGAAAATCAATTTTCTAAAATTTCAAAGAGGGTTGATTTTTCCAGGAATGCTTTTGATGGAAAATGTGGAGCGTTTTTAACATTTTGTGTGCATTAGTATGAATTTTCTTCGAAGCAGTGATTGGAAAACTTTCTTTAAAAATTTATTTCATTAACTAGTTGATTAATTTTAGAGTTTTCTTTGCAATTATATGCGAAAACGCTTTTTTCGTGATTTCTTTTTTTTTACGGGAAAAGTGATTTATGTTTCAATGAGACAAATTTATTTGAAGAGCGAAAATTTATTTAGTAATCAAATTCTTTACAAGCTCTTGAAATTAAAGTCAATCATAACGCGTCCAGTTATAAGAGTTGGTATACCACAACGCGGATGGGTCAGTCTATGCGTTGTAATTTAATTTCTGAGTTGTATTAGTATGCAAAACTGATTTTTTTTGGTGAAAATTAGTAATTTGATGCATAAAAATGGTCATATCTCTGGTTCTATAAGACCTACAGAAATTTCTTGACTAGTTTTGGAAAGGTATTAAAACAGGCTATAAATTGACATAAATTTTAATAATTTTCAAGGTCACCTCCAGAACACAAAATGGAGGTTTTTTGTTTTAGGAAAACAGTTTTGGGCATTTTTTATCCTGAAGGAATAGTTCTAGAGGTTTCTGATGTTCTAGAAAGTTGTAGATAATTGTAAAACTTTTAATTTGATACCAAGTTGAGCAAAATCGGACAAGCAGTTCAGGAGATATAGCTCTTAGAACTTTTCAAATTCAAGAATTTTTCAAACTGCGATATCTTCTAAACGGCGACATAGAATTTCTTCATTTTTGGACTGGTACAAGATTATTAGTCAGGCTACAACATATCAAAATTTAAAAGATTTGCCTAATGGGGATTCGGAGATATTGCCCCTTAAAGTTAGGCAATTTTTGTTTTTGATTTTAGCGCCTCTTGCGGATGTTTTTGGAACTTGGAATGTTCTACGCAGTTGTAGGGCTTCTTGAAACCTTTCATTTGATACCAAGATGATTAAAATCGGTCAAGCCGTTCTCGAGTTATGTCGAAAAAACACTTTTTGCTTTAGGCCGCCATATTTGTTAAACCGCTTGACCGATTTTCAAGTATGAATAGTCGATGAAAACGTCTCACTGAGCTCTACAACATACTAAAATTTCAGACCTCTAGCTGTAAGGGAAGTGGTTGACAGTATTTCAAAATGGCGGACGGCGGCCATCTTGGATTTTGAAAATGCGAAAAAATGAAATTTTACACCCACATTTCTATAGAAAACTTCAAACCGGAAGTCTCTATCTGTTACCGTTCTCGAGATATAAGGCAAAGTTTGGACCACCGGCCGGCCGGCAGGCCGGCCGGATCAAAAATTTTCCACCACCATTTTCGTAATGTGGGATGTCTAAAACGTGCTCATACCAAGTTTGAGCCCGATCTGAGGTGGTCGGTTTTTCCGACGATTACAATATGTTGAAGAAATTTTGAAGTGAAAATTATTATTCTAAAATCAAGTGTGTGCTGAATTAGTGCAAATTGTTTTTTTCACCAGTCGAATTAATTCGTTAGAAGAATAAAGAGCTCTCGCGAGTGTTGAAAGAAAATTTAAATTAAAAACTAATCAAACATTAAATATATCGAACAATAATTAAAAACCAATCTAGTGAATTAGTGAAAAGTGCGATATTGCATAAATTGGTGAGTCTCCTATTTAAATACATTCGTGGTCCTTCGACACCGGAGCATTGGACGAATTGCTCCGCACCAGCTCCCTGTGGATTCTCCCGCGCCCCCGCGCCACACTCTTTGCTAATTCACTCCCAGACCTGAGTGAACACCCCTGGAAGATCATCAGCAGCCCTCCTGCACTCCCTCGGTGTTCTCTCAACCCTTTTTTCCCTTCCAAAAGAACACCTCCGCACCCTCGGAATATACTCCCTTGCACGGGCCATTTTTTAGATTTCTGTCCGTTCTTCCCCAAGTAACGACTCAATCTCAAAGATGACAATCTCCCAGCATTGGGGGTCCCTCAAGGGACGTATCACAAGAATCTTTAAATTCGTAAATGATTATAATCGATCTCAAATCAATAATCCCGGCGAGCTTGATAAGCTTCGAGCCAAAATTGATTCCCTCCGTGAGATTGAGCACCAAATCCAAGAGTTGCAACCTCAGCTCACCCCATTATTTAATTCAGAAGAAATTAATGGGGAATTCGATCGCATCAAGCTTCTCCTCACAGCGATCAATGAAATAATTGATGAAGCTGGCGCATCAGCTACTTCGCCACATTTTACTGACCTTACTGACGATGAGAATGACAGTGATTTGTCGCAGAAGACAATCGTTGATCCCCCTCAAACATTTCCACAAAATGATCTCCATAATTCCACGCCGATTCCCCCGAATTTTGGCACTCCCAATCCCAACAATTCTTCTGCCTTTGAATTGTTCATGGAGAGATTTTTCATGCAGCAAAATGAGACGAATAGAATGATTGCCTCAGCTCTTGCCATTCGGGCAAACTCCTCATCACCCTCTGATGAAATTCTCAACAAACTCACTGATGTGATTCATACACTCTCTGATTCCCAAGTCTCCTCATCAAGCCATTCAAAACTCCCTACATTGTCCGTCCCACAATTCTCTGGTGAATTCTCATCCTGGAATTCATTCAAGGACATGTATCTGAGTGTGATCCACAATAATCAGCGTCTGTCGAAAATTCATAAGATGCAATATCTTCTGTCTTACCTCACTGGAGATGCAAAGCGTCTTATTGAGAACATTGAGATAGCTGAAGATAAATATGATGCTGCCTGGCAATCCCTGGTCAATCGCTACGAGGATAAAAATGCTCTTGTGTCCGCGAATATGAAGCGAATGATCTCTCTACCATCAATTCCCTTCGAATCTGCAAAGGCTCTCAGCCAAATGCATTCCACAGCGAATTCCATCTTGCAATCCCTTGCAAGCATGTCCGTGACAGGTGGTGAACATTGGGTCATACACATTCTCCGCGAAAAGCTTGATCCTGAATCCCAAAAGCTTTGGGCTCGTGCTTCCAAAGGAACTCTACCGACATGGGAGGAGTTCAACAAATTCCTGATTGATAGAGTCCGTGAATTAGAGATTTATTCACCCCAAGCTCCATCCAATGCCAAGCCCAAAAATTCAGGAAATTCAAAGCCGAATTCTCAATCGAAACCTTCCTCTCTGCTGACTGCAGAATCCATTGAAAATTGCAAATTCTGCAACCAAGAATCCCACAAACTCTTTTTGTGCCCCAAATTCCGTGCGAGCACTTCCGCTGATCGTCTCGCATTTATTCGCGCCGAAAGGTTGTGTCGAAATTGCATTACGGAATCTCACATGACTCGAGATTGCACCCGTCCAGGATGTAAGAAATGCAATTCGAAGCACAACACCTTGCTTCACGGTTCATTCGAAAATGTTCCGCCAAAATCTACAAACTCAAATCCTCCTCAAGAGACACCATCTCCAAATCCAAGTCCTCCTGTTCCAAAGGCACCTGCTCAACCTAATCCACCCAATCCAACAAATTCAAATTCACCAGTTGTTTCAGTGAGCACTGTTGCAATTGCTTCAAATCAGCCAATTGAATCTTTCTGCCGAGTTTTCTTGGGAACAGCGATTATAAAGATCTTGGACCGAAATGGAGATGCGATCCTCTGTCGTGCTGTAATTGATAATGGATCCCAATTGAATCTGATGACAGAGAATCTCGCACAGCGTCTCAAACTCCCAAAAATCAATTGCAACTTTGATATTGGTGGAGTTCTCGATGTGAAGTCCAAGGGAAAATACAAAGTTCGCACACAATTCTCATCTCGCGATGGAGATATTTACTACCCAATCTCCTGCAATGTGATTCCCAAAATTACAGGAGAACTTCCGAATTGGCGTGTCGATCCCAAATCCATCCCAATTCCCATTAATCTTCCGCTCGCTGATCCTTCATGGCATGTGAGCCAACCCGTGGATATCCTCATCGGTGGTGGTTTGTTTGCTCAGCTCGAGTATGATGAGTCGCATCGTCTTGGTGATGGATTCCCAAAATTGAAAAATTCAGCTATTGGTTGGCTAATTCTCGGTGAACATGTCGTTGATCCTCCAAAGAAGAACGATTCTTCCACATCCTCTGATTACAATCCCATGTGTAATCTCACAACCCTTTCTTCAATTGATAATTCCCTCAAGAGATTTTGGGAATGGGAAAAGGTTCCATCCAACAAAGCCCTCACTCTTGAACAGAAAGCAGCTGAGGATATTTACGTACGTACCACAACTCGAAATGATGAAGGTCGCTATGTAGTCCACTTGCCATTCAAGAACAACGTTAAGCATCTAGATGACAATAAATCTAATGCTATCGCTCAACTCTTCCGCCTGGAACGACGTCTTGAGAAAAATCCTGAATTGCGCCTGCAATACAATGCCGTAATCCAAGAATACTTGGACCTGAACTTCCTTGAGCCCATTCCTCCTGAGGAATTACATCTTGCATCCTATTACATGCCACATCATTGTGTTGTAAAGGAATCATCTGCCACAACCAAGGTGAGAATTGTGTACAATGCCAGTTTCAAGTCCCTTTCAGGCAAAAGCCTAAACGAAACACTAAGGATTGGTGGTGTTGTACAACCTGATCTTGTCACCGTCCTTCTTCGATTCCGCAGATATGCAATTGCAATGTCATGTGACATCACAAAGATGTATCCTCAAATTCTCCTACATCACCCACATACATTCTATCAGTGCATCGTCTACAGATTCTCAACAAAAGATCCCATTGGATATTACCGTCTTAAGGGTGTGTGCTTTGGGGTCTCCGCTTCCCCTTTTCTCGCTACGAGAACAATTAATCAACTTGCCCATGATGAACGCGAGAATTTTCCAATCGCAGCCCCAATTCTGCTGGAAAATATCTATGTCGACGATTGTCTGGTTTCTTTTCCCAGTCTCGACATGGCTATACAAGCTCGTGATCAACTCATTGGAATCATGGAATCTGCAAAAATGAAGCTTGCAAAATGGAGCTCAAATAGCCGTGAGCTTCTGAATCCAATTCTCGGAGATAAAGATTCTCATCAGAATGTAGAAATTTCAGATGATGATAAATCCTCCACAAAGGCACTGGGAATGATGTGGAATACATTTACTGATGTTTTCGCATTCGAATTCTCTCCTCGAATTCTTGACGCAACAAAGAGAAATATACTTTCTCTAATTTCAAGCCTTTTCGATCCCCTAGGTCTTGTAGGGCCAGTGATTATTGAAGGGAAGATTCTTCTTCAGCATCTCTGGAAATTAAAGGTTGATTGGGATGATCCACTTCCTACTGAAATTCTTCCAAAATGGCTATCCTTTGTTGATGGTCTAAAGCAAATCCATAAGATATCAATCCCCAGATGGGCATCTGATATTGCATTCCCTCAAGATGAAGAATTGCATGTCTTCACAGATAGCAGTTCAATTGCATACGGTGCTGCTGTGTATTACGTAACAATTGACCAAGACGGGAGACGTACCTCACGGCTACTGATTGCCAAATCCAAGGTAGCTCCTGTTGATCCCCGTACAATCCCCAAGTTGGAATTGTCTGCTGCATATACTGGTGCAGAATTGCTCAAATACGTCCGATCAATCTACACAAACGTGACAAAATACTACTGCTGGACTGACTCTACGATTGTGCTTAACCAATTGTACTCTACGAAAGAGAAGCATGATGTATTCGTCGGTCATAAAATTTCAGACATTCAAGAGATCACAGAAGTCTCAGCTTGGAGACATGTGAGAAGCGAATTAAATCCAGCGGATATCATTTCCCGCGGATGCACGCCTGAAGAACTTTCAAGTTCACCCCTCTGGTGGACTGGCCCTCATTTTCTCACTTTGCCTCAATCAGATTGGCCAATCTCATTTGAACTAAAACAACCTGATGCTGAAGAGATTGACCATCAAACTCTCATTACTAACACAACCCCTCCTATCCCTAATGAGAACCCTGATCCAACAATGCATAGCATTTTGCTCCAAAATTCCTCAGACTTCTCTGAAATGGTCCGTGTAGTGGGGTTTGCCCGTCGGTTCCTTTACCATAAATCTTTCCATGGTCCACTATCAGTGGACGAATTATCCTCCGCTGAGAAGTCTCTCATGGGGTGGGAGCAACGGCGAGGGTTTGGAAAGGCAATAGAGTCTCTCCAACGTGGCAAATTCTACACGGCAAAGGAATTCAGTCATCTCAAATCTCTACGTCCTTTTGTCGATGAGGATGGTCTTCTACGAGTGCAAGGTCGTCTCTCAAATTCATCCGAAAGCTATTCTACGAAACATCCCCTACTACTCCCAAAGGGTGATCTAGCATACTGGATTGCTAAAGCTGAACATCTACGCCTCCTACATGCGGGACCTCAACTTCTTTTGGCAAATTTGCGTCAGAAATATTGGCCGATAGCGGGAGGACAATTGGTGCGCACTGTAACCAGTCGATGTGTCAGATGTTCACGAGTGAACCCAAAAATGCAACAACAATTGATGGCTGATCTACCAAATTATCGTGTACCTGACGATCCCACTCCATTTGCCTCAACTGCAATCGATTATGCAGGCCCGATCCTCATTAAATATGGAACTCGGCGCACAAAAACACTCACCAAGGCTTATATCTGCATCTTTACTTGCCTCGCTACAAAAGCAGTACATTGTGAGGTCGTCAGCAACCTTACCACTGATGCGTTTATCGCAACATTGCGCCGATTCACTGCACGCAGATCCACACCAAGTGACATCTTCTCAGATAATGCAACGAACTTTGTGGGAGCAGCTCGAGATCTATGCTCATTTTTCGAGGACCAAAAGACTCAACATGAGATCATCGATGCAGCAGCTCAATTCAGCATTCGTTGGCATTTTGCACCACCAAGATCGCCTCATCATAATGGTCTTTGTGAGGCTGCTGTTAAATCCTTTAAACATCACCTAAAACGAGTTGTACGTGATCATACTCTCACCTTTGAGGAACTATGCACTGTGACTGCACAGATTGAAGGAATCCTCAACAGCAGACCAATTACACCACTCTCAACTGATCCTTCGGAATCCATTGCATTGACCCCAGGACATTTCCTTATGAAAGAATCACTTAAGGACCTACCATCAATGAATCTTCTTGATCTTCCACTCAATCAACTCGACCGTTGGCAACTCATTCAGAGAATCGTTCAAGAGTTTGCCAAACGCTGGAAGCTTGAATATTTGACAACATTGCAGAAGAGAACGAAGTGGCAACAAGAAATTGAAAATCTTCGCATTGGTGACATAGTGATTGTATGTGAAGAAAATGCACCTACATTCAAATGGCCTCTTGGTCGTATCACTGAGATTTATCCTGGCAAAGATGGAAAGGCCAGAGTTGTGCTTGTGCAAACTCCCAAAGGAAGCTACAAACGCTCGATCGCAAAGCTATCAAAGCTTCCTGTAGAAGGATTAACACCTTCTGATTAGTAAATTGACATGGAGTCAATTGGGTGGGAGAATGTTGAAGAAATTTTGAAGTGAAAATTATTATTCTAAAATCAAGTGTGTGCTGAATTAGTGCAAATTGTTTTTTTCACCAGTCGAATTAATTCGTTAGAAGAATAAAGAGCTCTCGCGAGTGTTGAAAGAAAATTTAAATTAAAAACTAATCAAACATTAAATATATCGAACAATAATTAAAAACCAATCTAGTGAATTAGTGAAAAGTGCGATATTGCATAAATTGGTGAGTCTCCTATTTAAATACACAATACTTGGTATGCCACGATTGTGGTATACCAACTAATTCACCTACATTGTCTGTCAATCATAAAACACCCTCGTTATTTATTGTACAAAAGAAGCATGAAAAGGAATTTAATATTTGCTCAGCATAAAATAGATATAAAAATGTTTTAAAACCCTGGGATTATTTAGTAACGTAATCCGGAATTTAGCGTTAAATAAAACTCATGAAAATGTGGGGATATTTCCCGCCCAAAATTCTCGGGATTACCATGGAGAGCTATAAAAGTGGATGTTTTATTGTGCCTGGAGAATCGCATAGAATTCACGCACTATCTCTATTCTCTGAGGTCAAGAGCCCCAAAATGTCCTCGATGGGTTTCAATAAAAAAAAGAAGCCGAATTCCCCTTCTCACATATATAGCATCAGATGGTCCACAAAAGGTTCTCTTGGGGGGAAGATGGTGAAGAGTCAAAAATCTCTCTCACTCGGATTAACCCTTTAACGTTTTTTGGGTCATGCCCTGACCCAAAACGAAAATGATTTTTTAGAGATACTTCTAGTTAATATTTTTGGATGCTTTCTTCGCCAGTATAAAGCTAAAGGATCAACCTTTCAAGACATATTTTTTTGATTCGTCCAATAAATTCCTTTATAGTCGATTTTTTGCACCAAACTTGGGAAAAATTGGTCGATTTTCATCACTTTGAAAATCAGTCTTTTTTTTCTATTTTATAATTTTCCGATAGTCTAAATCGACTTGAATCTTATAAATAGACTAAATAACAAGAAAAAATTGCTTTATGGGAACCTTGAAAGTCGAACCAATTTTCCAAAACGCTTTTCCAAACTTTTTGGGTCAGCATATGACCCAATGGACGGGAAGGGATACAAAGCGCGGAATTTTTGACAACTCATTTCCCATACATAAACAGTGCGGTGAAGTGGCTGGATGAGCCAGGATTTTCAGTGATTTGAGTGATTTCCTGGCCAGAATCTCTGGCCAGGATGTGTTCTTATGGAGGGATGGGTATCCTCCTTTAGTGTTGTGTTAAGTTTAATGCAATTTTGTGGTAAATAAGTGATAAATTTAACGCAAAACCGTGACAAGGTGCGTGTTTATAGTGTGGAGGAGTGGCTGAATGAGCCCCGAATTTCAGTGATTTGACCGATTTCCTGGCCAGAATCTCTGGCTGGGATGTGCTGTGATGGAGGAATAGGTATTCTCCTTTACTATTCTGTTAAGTTTTGTTCAAATATGTGGTAAATAAGTGGTAAATTAACCACAAAACCGTGGCAAGGTGTGTGATTAGAGGAACCTTTACCTGGGATGACACTGAAAATCCTGACCAAACTACTTCTGGTCGGTCTGAATCTCATTGTAGTTCATCCCAGGGTGCTTCCGAGGCGTCTTGGGGGTAACATTACCGGCCACGGACACAGAGTGCTTCTTAATTGTGAATATCAAAAATCCGTGTTTTGTATCCCTTGCGGTCCATTGGGTCATATGCTGACCCAAAGGTTTTCCGGCAAATCCGTAAGTTGGAAAAATTTTTTTTCGACTAAAATCTGTATAATTACGCTCAATGAGTTGGAAAACAGCAAAATTTCCAAAATCGGCCCAGCAGTTTAGGCGCGGACCTTAAAGGGTTAAATACACGTGCTTCACCGGAAATCATACATTGAGGATAATCCTCTCGTGGGAATCTATCAAAAAGTATGTAAATAGAGTCCTTTTTTGTTACTTCGCTAATACGAGGGTTCAAATTAAATCAAAATCTCCGAGGATGGCGTCTCATTCATCATTGTTGCTGCTCCAAGAACAATATTAGTTGGTGTTCCACTTCGTGGCCAACACCAAGTATTGTAATCGTCGGAAAAACCGACCACCTCAGATCGGGCTCAAACTTGGTATGAGCACGTTTTAGACATCCCACATTACGAAAATGGTGGTGGAAAATTTTTGATCCGGCCGGCCTGCCGGCCTGCCGGTAGTCCAAACTTTGCTTTATAACTTAAGAACGGTAGGAGATAGAGACTTTCGGTTTGAAGTTTTCTATAGAAATGTGAGTGTAAAATTTCATTTTTTCGCATTTTCAAAATCCAAGATGGCCGCCATCCGCCATTTTGAACTACCGTCTACCACTTCCCTTACAGCTAGAGGTCTGAAATTTTAGTATGTTGTAGAGCTCAGTGAGACGTTTTCATCGACAATTCATACTTGAAAATCGGTCAAGCGGTTTAGCAAATATGGCGGCTTAAAGCAAAAAGTGTTTTTTCGATATAACTCGAGAACGGCTTGACCGATTTTGATCATCTTGGTATCAAATGAAAGGTTTCAAGAAGCCCTACAACTGCCTAGAACATTCCAAGTTCCAAAAACACCCGCAAGAGGCGCTAAAATCAAAAACAAAAATTGCCTAACTTTAAGGGGCAATATCTCCGAATCCCCATTAGGCAAATCTTTTAAATTTTGATATGTTGTAGCCTGATTCAATATCTTTCATCAGTCCAAAAATGAAGAAATTCTATGTCGCCGTTTAGAAGATATCGCAGTTTGAAAAATTCTTGAATTTGAAAAGTTCTAAAAGTCATATCTCCTGAACTGCTTGTCCGATTTTGTTCAACTTGGTATCAAATTAAAGGTTTTGCAAAACTCTACAACTTTCTAGAACATCAGAAACCTCTAGAACTATTCTTTCAGGATAAAAAAATGCCAAAAACTGTTTTGGTGAAACAAAAATCCGCCATTTTGTGTTCTAGAGGTGACCTTGAAATGTATCGAAACATATGTCAGATTATAGCTTATTTCAATACCTTTCCATAACTAGTCAAGAAATTTCTGTAGGTCTTATAGAACCAGAGATATAACCATTTTTATCCATCAAATTGCCGAATTTTACAAAAAAAAATCACCTTTGCCTACACATACTGCTCACAAATAGTATTGCAAAGCATAAACAAACTTCTATACGTTGTGGGACACCAACTCTTATAACTGGACGCGTTATGATTGACTTCAATGTGATTTTGCGTTAAAGGCAGAGCCTTTTTTGTGAATGGCACGTGGCACATTTTAAACATCCTGAAGCTCTATCCTCACTTTTATATTCACTTATACATCCAATTCTGTCACATTTATACCCAAACTCTCGGCATGGAAGACCCCATTTTGGGCCCTCACACCACCTCTGCAAAAGCTCTGTACCAACCGAATTTCATCGAAGGGATTCCTCCCCAATCCACTAGGATAGGTTCTGCTATTTCCCTTTTTGTCTCTTGCGCATCGTAATTTGACGGAAACAAGATTTTGGTTTATTCGTTTTCAAGTTTTATACTTCTATCCCCATCATCGAGGGGATGTTAAAGAGAATTGGGTAGTTGGGGTTTTACAAAAGGAAAGATGAAAGCCACCAGAGGCCTCAGAACATTCTCTTGCTTCTATCCACATGTAACATACTTACAAAATCGATATGATTTTGTGAAAAAAGAGAGGAATTAAATGAAGAGGAAAGATAAACTTAAATAAGGAAAGATTCTTTTGAGGAAATGACGAAATATTTGAATCAAATTCAGTGAATTTACTGACTGTATTGAAGGATATGTTTTCTTGTGAAAGTTTTGTGTGAATGTTATTCGATATTCGCGAGATTCTTAAAGAGTTTTTTTTTCTGTTTAATAAGTCTAACAAATATGGGTTTTTTTGGTATCTTAAGGAAAATTTTAGTAACAGGTTTTTGCTTTTATTCTCTTTGCAATAAAACAGAAGTGCTAAAGTAACTACCAGGCGTCCCCATCTTGAGGTTTTTTGTAATTTGGAGAAACTCTGAGAAGATTTATTTTTAAAGAATATATGGCCTAATTGAAGCTCTCCGAAGCTCAGAAAAGAATTAAGGTTACCCCAGATAAAGTCACCGACTGATGGCTTTACTGTGAACCCCTTCTTCAAATACCCACCAGTCTTAAAGAATATACTGGGTGTTCAAAAATAAGCGCAAAAATTTTTTTTGGAATATCTTTTTTTGTGTTTGAGATACAGGAAATCCCATTGTAGATTTGTTTTCAGGAGACAAAAGGTAATTGTCCTGGTGTATTTTCAAAATGGCCGCCATCTTTTTTTTCAAAATGGCGTTTTTCAGCCTCATATTTAGTATTGCTTAGGAGGTTTTTTCTCACCCAATCGATTAATAATCCATTAAAACACATTTTTTGAGTCAGAGGTGGTGAAAGAAACTGGCGGCCATCTTGGAAAATGTCAAAAAATGCTCAAAATCGATTTTCTGCGATATTTTCGCTTTCAGGGTAGCTAGAGAGCTGGAATTTGGATATGTTACACAGAATATCATTCTTAATAGGATGATAGTCTTAGACTCACTAGTAGCCATTTTGAATTTTCTTGATTTCTCAATATCTTCACTTCTAGAGCACCTAGAAAGATCAAATTTGGATATGTTGCTCAAGTTAACATTTCCTATCGATTAGTGCAACTTTCGTAACACTTTTATGATTTTATTTTAATATTTTCAGAGAATGAAAAGATAATGAAATCAAAGCACCTTTTGTTTTAAAAAAATCGCCGATTGGTGGTAGCAAAGTTAGACTAATCGATAGGAAATGTTAACTTGAGCAACATATCCAAATTTGATCTTTCTAGGTGCTCTAGAAGTGAAGATATTGAGAAATCAAGAAAATTCAAAATGGCTACTAGTGAGTCTAAGACTATCATCCTATTAAGAATGATATTCTGTGTAACATATCCAAATTCCAGCTCTCTAGCTACCCTGAAAGCGAAAATATCGCAGAAAATCGATTTTGAGCATTTTTTGACATTTTCCAAGATGGCCGCCAGTTTCTTTCACCACCTCTGACTCAAAAAATGTGTTTTAATGGATTATTAATCGATTGGGTGAGAAAAAACCTTCTAAGCAATACTAAATATGAGGCTGAAAAACGCCATTTTGAAAAAAAAGATGGCGGCCATTTTGAAAATACACCAGGACAATTACCTTTTGTCTCCTGAAAACAAATCTACCATGGGATTTCCTGTATCTCAAACACAAAAAAAGATATTCCAAAAAAAAGTTTTGCGCTTATTTTTGAACACCCAGTACTATTTCCCTCCTAAAAAATTGGTGCAATTGTTGCGTTTTAGTCACAAAATTTCAAGAATTCGTAGGGGAGACCGGGGCTAATAAAGTCACTTAAGGGTTTGGAAAAAGCTTAAAATATCATATTTCCTAGCTAGATAAAACAAAATGACCTGAGAAAGAGTTATACATTTCGCTTTATCTGTTTGGGAAATATGATATTTTGAGCTTTTTCTAAACCCCTAAGTGACTTTTTTAACTCCGGTCTCCCCTACTGAAATTCCAACGATTTCAAGGATTTATTGGCCGTTAATTTATATTCGTTTAATTAACGGATTTTTCATTTACAAAAAATCACATTTTTCATCACTTTCATGAATCTTTTCTTCTCCACAACATCTTAACTAAACTCTTTTATAGCATCTCAGGCGCTACTGAGTGTGTTAACGTTCACTTCTCGTCTTCCTCAAATCACAGAGAAGACCATTTATTTTATTCTCCAGTAAATCCTTCCGTTTCCTCATTTCCTGTACAATACATTGGCCAGAAGGGTGTTTCGCAAATTATTTATGTTTCAATTAATTTCAAATACAATCGCCTTTTATACATAATACACTATGCCATCCGTGCCATCAATTTTATGCGTTTGCGCGCCCCTTTTTGGACTTTGTTGACGAGAAAGGGAATCTCAGCTCATAAATCTGCCCCTAAAAAGTGTGTCAATTGCTGGTGATGTGAAATCATTTGAATAACATCTTTCTCTCAATAAATGGCCCGAATGAATAGGATGGTAAAATTTTATCGGTTAAAGGAAATTTGCCTCCGGTTTTTATCTCATGACTGGAGGTCTCCTTAAAATGGACAAAGCAATGATGATTGTGCAATTTGTCCATTGACCTTTGAAAGAAAATATCATATTACGCAGGAGGATGATATGATATTCAGAATCTAACAGAGAAGGAGTATCCCTTTTCGCAGGATATATATCATTATGGAACATTTACTGGCTCCAATTTCAATTTTTCTTTTCATATTGAATAAAATGTTTTGCAATTCAGGATTTTCCTATGAAATATATGGATTAAATGTCCATTAAATTGAATGAAATAACAGAAATTTGAGAAGGAATCTTCACACCCAAGAATGGATGTTGAAAGTGAATCAAAAGGACTTTATATACAATGATCTCGCTAAATAGCCGTAGGATTCATTCATGTCGACGCATTAAATTTGTCTTTCACAATATTGACAACATTTAAATATTTACCACCCCAAGTTAAATTGGGAAAAGGTAATTTAATGTTTTCTTGTTGATTGAGGGTTAAGATGTGTTTACTGACCCATTTGATGAGCGTCTCACCATCTTTCTCTTCTTCCAATCATTTCTTATCACTTCTTAGCACATTGAAGGAGTTTTTCTTTTAGCAAAGTTCTCGTAAAATTTCAAAATTATTTCAAATCATAAAGTTTGCCGGGGAATCCACCAAAAGAATTTTATATATTCAAATGAAGTAAGTAAATTGGCTGTGTAAATTGAACTTACCACTCATAAAATTGTAAATGACGGGATTTACAGCGCTGTTTGCGTAGCACAGCCAATGGGAGAAAAGAGAGAGGATCGAGATGACTTCACTTTGGCCAATATCTATGGTATATCTGTTTGAAATGAAAATTGAGAAAATGTTTAACTTTGTGGCTTTTTGCAACTTTCAAGCCTTTTGTTTGAATGCCCTTTTGTGGAAAATTGTTTAAAATTAAATTATTAATTTCACACAAGACGGAGTCTCATGATTCTGACATTTCATTCTGAATAGAACCAATTTCCAAGTATACCCAAATCCATTGAAATGAGGAAATATATAAACAATTTTAACACACCTCAGAACATTGAGAACGTTGACGGGGAAATAGCAGCAGGCAAACATCACAACAACAGCCACAAGCATCTTAGCGGCCTTCCTTCTCATCCTCAGCTGCCCCATCGTTCCCGAATTGGCGGGAAATGCTGAATTTCTCAAGTCTGCAAAAGTGAAAAACATTCTTAGCTTCAGAAGCTTTTGGGCGCAATGAAAAGTCCTGATCAAAGGACTCACATCCACAATTGTATTGCTGATGATGCCTCGACTCTCGATGGCCGGGTATTGTGTCGGATTTCCACAGAACACGAACAATTTGGAAGTAGGCAATTGTCATTATCAGGAGCGGCAAACTGTGAAGACGCAAAAAAATTATGCGAAAATGTGGAAGAAAAAGGATAAGCGAGAAAGTCCTCTCCTTCATAAATTAACTTTTATCGAGCTTTTGCTTTGATGAAAATATTACGCCATGCTTTTTTTCTTCTTTGCAAAACACGCCACCCGCAGAGACTTTCTCAAAAAACATCTCTATTCAATTAAATGCCAAAAATGAGTAAGGTTTAAGGGGGTGCTAAAAAAAGCACAATTGACCTCTCTTATTTCAATGACCTTTTACCGAGAAAATTCAACGGAATAGGGGAGAGCGGGGCTAATAAAGTCACTTAAGGGTTTAGAAAAAGCCTAAAATATCATATTTCTTAGCTAGATAGAACAAAATGATCTGAGAGAGAGTTTTAGGACAAGAAATATCCTAAAGAATTGAGCTATACATTTCGTTTTATCTATTCTGGAAATATGATATTTTTAGCTTTTTCTAAACTCTTAAGTGACTTTTTTAACCCCGGTCTCCCCTATACTATTTTCCATAATATTTTCTTGGGAAGAAAACAACAGGATACATAATTGAAAATTAGTTTAAAACTCATGTGGAGAATATTATTCGTACAGTAGGGTCTCACAGAGCAGCCCTGAATCTTACGGTTCGAAAAGGGCATTACACTGTTTATGGTCTACATCAGGGGCCTGACAGAAACTTAATTATCATTGAAAGACACTGATATCAGAAAATTGCTTGAATTTTTAAAAATTCTGGCACTGAATATGGAATTTAATATTCTATCAATTGAAACCTTTTGAAGGATGTCTCACGAAGATTGCACTAAAATTAATTTAGGATATTGTCAGCGTCCTGGTATAAATATTTTAGCTGTGTTTCTTTCAGACACAGCTTTTTTTTAAGCTTGTGCATAAATTAATTTTTTTAACCGTTTTTTTAATACAAAAACTTATCCCTCGATTGATTCCGTGGGGTTAATTAAATGAAAATAATTTTTTGACGTTAATCAGAAATGAAGGATTTTATTCAGAAATTTGTACATTTGTTTTCAGAAAGGAAATCAAAAAAATGGTGGATCAGCTCACTCTCTTATTCAAGACAATCAATTTCTGCCTAATTTTGAATTATTTTATCATTTTGTATTTGTAGAGCTTGGGCTATTCTGTAGTACCCCACTTTAAATGAATTTTCTTCTAGTTATCAGAATGTAATTCCGAGAATGAAGCAAAATTTTGTGATTGTTTTGCATTTTCACCAAATGTGCGGGAAATTTATGAATTTAATTATGCTGTGGATGCTACTAATTGAAACATTATTTTGGGGTGTGTTTGTTAGTGGGATTTACAATTAAGCAAATAATATGTGTTGGAGTTAATGCAACACTGCACTAAAATAATATTCATTTAGTGGTAGATGGATACTTCACATTTAGTTCTATTCATTTTAATGTGTTTAAGCAACTTATCAGCATAATTAATTAAATTGAGGTACTAGCTGCTAAAATAAATTTATAAATTCATATGTTACACCATGTATTGCATTATTTATTTGAGCATAATAGCATTAAGTCGGCATTACTGGAAAATTGTTCTACCGTAATAACTTTCCCAAAGAACTTTCCCTAAAAACTCCAAAAGTTCAAACGTGTGTAACTTTCTCACCTTAAATTATATAGTTTTGGAAATCAAATAAAAATTTGCATAGAGCTTTTGATGTTCTAGAATACTCACGTGTAGAGCATTACAAAACGAGCTATGTGGAAATTCTTTTCCGTCTCCAGGTCCCACTGGGCGACACATTGCGTAAAGAGGGTGATCCCAAATCGCAATTGCTTATGCTGCGTGGTCAGCGTGAGGAATTCCGGAATGTCTGGAGAATCACAACAAAGACAGAGAGATTAATCGTGCTGAAATGCTAAAGAATGAGGATGGTGGTGGACCAAAGCAAAAGCAATTTGGTCTGCAAATTACCCGAAATCAGTGCTACGAGCCAGATAAAGGCGATTGATCCGATGGCTCGTTCATTTGTTGACACATACCGAAGTGGAAAACAAATTGCATACCATCGGTCGATTGAGATGAAGGTGAGTGTTAGCACCGAAACTGTCACGGAAACGGTCTGCAAAGAAAGAGATAAAGTTAAAATGTACTGGTAAGCTGACCAAGCTTACGGGAGCTGTGTTTCTTTCAGTGTTCCAATTTTGTGAGAGCAAACTAGAACGCGAATTAATTTAAATACGCGCAAAGTCGGGAAAAGTTGAAAAGTCATACCCTAAGAAATGTTTGGAAGGCCATATCTCGAGAACGGATCCATAGATTTTCATAAATTTTTTTTTGTTTGAAAGGTCTTGAAGTCAGCTATAACATATCGAAAAATGAAAAAAATTTATGTCGCCATTTTCGAAAAATTCGAGTTCGAAATTTTCGAAAACTTTATTTTTGATTGTAGCGCCTCTTGCGGTCATTTCTCGAAGTTGCAATGTTCTAGACATTTGTAGGGTTTCTCGAAACCTTTCATTTGCGCTTGAGTTGATCAAGATCGGACTTATAGAACCCGAGATATGACATGCCAACTTTAGAAGGCTATATCTCGAGAACGGATCCATAGATTTTCTTCATTTTTGGCATGAAGCTAGATAATATGGTCAGCTACAACATATCAAAAAATGAAGAAAATTTATGTCGCCGTTTTCGAGATATTCATCGAAAACTCATCGAAAATTTTGTTTTTGATTTTTGGCCCCCTAGCGGTCACTTTTGAAACTTCGGATGTTCTAGAGAGTTGTAGGGTTTATTGAGAGCTTTCATTTGACCCCGGGTTGATCAAAATCGGTCAAGCCGTTTTCGAGTTATGGTCGATTTTCGATGAAAAACTGTGGCGGCCATATTGACTAAACGGCTTGACCGATTTTCGAAAATAAGGCATCGTTGGAAAGGTCTTGATGGCCCCTACAACATATAAAAATTTCAGATTTTTAGCTATAATAGCGGCTGAGATATAGCGAAAACAAAATTTTGAGGTTATTCAAAATGGCGGACGGGGGGGTGGGGGGTAAAATTTGACGTCATAATCGGACGTCTTCCAGTCGACTTTTAAACTTTGCCGTTTACCGCAAGTCTCTATCTATTACCGTTCTCTTGCAATTTAACGTTGTACTACGGACGGCCGGACGGCCGGACGGACGGCCGGCCGGAAAAAAATTTTTTTTGGCGCATACGTTTTTTGGAATGTGGGGACCCTAATTCGTGCTCATCCCAAGTTTGAGCCCGATCTGACGACTTTCGATTTTGCTCGGTACACAAAAGCTGTGTCTGAAAGAAACACAGCTAAAAAATTATTCATTTGCGGAAGGGATTATTTTGAGAATAAAACCAAGAATCTTTAATGTTCCAAAATGCCCTTTCATAAAAAAAAAATTAATGTGTAATCTCTTAAAAATTCCAAGTATATGTATATCTAAATTATTATTTTTTTATTTTAAAATTTTATACACACATAAATTAACCCTTTCGCGTCCATGTGAAACATTGAAACATGCGCTCTTCTTATCACGATATTTATTCTGTGGATGCTTTGAGAGGACGTTTCTCAGTTAAAACGTCTTCTTTGGCCTTTTTCGCGTGAATTTGATGCATTTGTAACAGTGATGGCAATGTAAACACAGAATAAATACGGCAACCCCAATTTCAACGCCATCTGTTGAGAGCTTTTAAAAAAATATATCTAGGCGAAAGTCGCGTGAATGTCGCGCGAAAATCAATATATTTTCTTAAAGAAAGTCGCAAGATTTCTAGGGAAAGTCGCCAGAAATCCTGGGTTTATAAGGCGATTGTCGCGTGATTTTCGGACTGAAAGTCGCGCGAATATCGCGTGAAATATACCGAATTATTTCTCCTTTGAAATCATTATCAGAGTTGGAGGAGGTGGAAAATATGTTGGTATCGGAGCACGCAGAGGAAGTCCAGGACGCAATCCAGAAAAAAGTCGCTTTACATCAGCCACTATGGCTAGAATCCCTTCTGGATGAACATCTTATTGTACAATTCAGCGTCAACGACATCGTGGGAAAGAAGCCCCTCCTGAAGCTGGGCATAGTGAACTATGCCCAAAGGCTTCAGGGGGCACCCCACGATCCCTTTTCTCACATCAAATTAAACTCTGCAGGGATAGATTGACGAAGAGAAGGGTAAGTAAATTGTAGGAATAATTCTATAATAATTAGTAATTAATAAACCTGTTTTAAATATTTTTAGAAGCGCAGAGAGCAACTACAGGATTCCCAGGATCCCCTAGACGCAGGGAGTCATTCTGAATAAAAGCATACTTGAGGAAATTTAGTATTACCTAACTTTTTCTACGAGACATTATGTATATGAAACATGAAAATGAAATACATATGAAAATGAAATAAATATTTTTTTTGCAAAATTAATATTTTCTTACTGTAGATATATTTATTTAATATTTATTAGATATATTTTTTTAAAAGCTCTCAACAGATGGCGCTGAAATTGGGGTTGCCGTATTTATTCTGTGTTT
Source organism: Lutzomyia longipalpis (assembly GCF_024334085.1). Lineage (NCBI taxonomy): Eukaryota > Metazoa > Arthropoda > Insecta > Diptera > Psychodidae > Lutzomyia > Lutzomyia longipalpis. The sequence goes on from NC_074707.1 coordinate 28,591,944, forward strand.
ACATTGCCATCACTGATAACTTGGAAAAACAATTAAATTCAACGAAAAAAATGAAAAATTCAGTGTATGACCTGTAGGGGAACCTGGGGTAATTCGGTGAATTTTTGGGAGACAATTTTTCCTGAGTTCCGTGGAAATATTTGAGATTTCTCATGACAACTATCTTATAGGAAATTTTCCGGGCTACAACTTTGTCTCAGACGATTTTTCTCTATCTCAACGGGAAAATGCTTTTTCAGGCCATTTTCCAAACCCTTCCACATTTACCTGTTCCAAAAATCCTGGGGTAAAATGGTGAATGATTTTCAAATGCGTTTTTCTTTGATAATCCATGTCTAAGAGGTTACTGATTTGCTTTGGGATAAACTTACCTGTTTGGATTGAGAGATTTCACTCCGTATCGTAATGATTATTCACTTTTTAGTTCTATAAAATTGATAAAACACAAATTTTGTGGAAAAGCACCTCCATTTGTTTGTTTTCTACAACTTCCCGTCAGATCCGGTCAAATCTGTGTGCAACAAAAACCCAGCTGATAAGGAATTCAATACTCGTAGCTAATTTGGTAGCAAAATCAATATGATAATTTATTTAACAAGGAGAAATTTTTTAAGAAAATTAGGAAAAAAACATTATTTTGAGTTAATTAATTATTTATATTACCTAATCTACCTAATACATATTATCTGTGAAGAATTGAATGGAATAAAAACATTGATTTTGTAGGGCGAAAATTTTGGACGATTATTCCATTACGCGTCAATAGTAAAATAGATTGTAGAGAGAGAAAACACTATATGAGTGGAAGGAGGCAAATTTTTCACCATTTTACCCCAAAAAATATTCACCGTCTTGCCCCAAGTGCTACTTTTTAATGAAAACTTTATAATAGAAAACTCGGAAAATTTTTGGGAAAAATCAGAATAGGTTTGTGTTCAGCAATAATTGCTTTATTGAAAAAATGCATTTTCATAATATATTACACAGAATAAGATGGTAAGAATTGAAATATGGTAAGGTGGTAAAAGTAACTTTAGACATCGGAAAATTATTTTCCTCAAAAAAATCCAAAGTATTCGTTCTACATGACTAAAGCTTTCTGGGATTATTAAGAGGTGTAAGAAGCACCTGTTAACTGAATACGAATGATTAGGACAAAATATTTCATGAGATATTGAATTTAATTTTTTTCCCGATTCACCATTTTACCCCAATTACCCCTATTACCCAATAGACACGAAAAAGTTAAAATTTTGCGGAAATGTTTGAGAAAAAATTAAATTATAAACATATTTTCATAGCACTCATTCGCCCCTTTGAGCCTTCACGTACATTTTATTCACTCGGAACCTTCAGTATTCGTTGAATGAACACATTCAGCAACTTTACCAACGATGTAAACTTCGGGTATATTCGTTGATTTTATAAAGTTTGTCTTTCAATTCAACACATTCACTGCCAGACTGTATTGATCGATTACACTGCGAAAAATCAGACGAGTAAGCGCATTGCTTCTCTACCGATGCCTTGCTACTTGCTATCTATGTAGTGTGTGAGGTGTTGAGTGAGAGAGAAATCAGTCTCAATGTCGAGTAATAAACTTAACAGTGTACGCTATGCACACGGACATATACATATAGTCGTACAGCTCAACAGTGTCTGATGGTAAAGTTTGAAATATTTTTATGCGGTTGTATGCTCCACTCATGCTCGGTACGGCGTCGTAATATCACGACTGGCTTCTGTTGCTTTCGCCTTAGCTGTGCCGAAGTCCCAGTTCGTGTGTGACGTTTGTCGTGCAAGTTTGTTTGAGCTAAATGAGAATTCTGATTGTTGAAAGAAAATAATTTGTCATTGATTTCACAAAGAATTACATAATTTTACCACGTTTAATCAGCATTTAGTGCCAATTGAATTTGTTGTATCAACAATTGCGGGGGTGTAATTGCGCAGTTGGTGTGTGTTGAATTGCAAAAGTAAATCTGCGGTCGGGGGTACAATAAATTGATTTTCCATCGCGCTTGTGTGTTGACTTTACACATTTTTTGTGCTTCACTGGCAGACGGTGGTGGTTGAAAATGGTTGATTCGATGGAGTACAATGCAAAGAAATATCCCATCATACATTTGTATGAAGAATGGGAGTTGTCGCCCAACATAATAAAGACTCTGATTACGTGTGGCATCACAAATAAAGCCATTTTGCGACAAATGCATCAGCACGACCTCAATGATATCTTCCCGAAGAGGAGTCAAATTGGGGATAAAATATTCTTCAGGTGCAAGCTGCAGGCATGGCGTGAGGAGTACAGGGTGAGCTATACCAACATATTTATGGATTTTGTTGTATATTTTATTTTATTTTTGTTCACATTGTTGTACCCTAATATAAAAGAAGTCCTTAAAAATTTTAAAATTTTATATTTTCTTTTAATAATATACTTAATGGTAGGTATAAGAAATTACATATTTCACTATACAAAGCGCTTTGATAAAGAGAAAAAAAACATTTACGAATATTTTTAAAAATGTCTTTGATTATAATTTAGAAAATAAATCATAACTTATTTTATATTTTCCAAAGTTTAATTTTTGTAGTACAGGGTGGTCAGGAACATAGAGCATGATTTTAACCGCGAATAACTTTTGATTCGATTGAGATATCTGAAAACTTCTACTACCGAGAGGTGCGTTAACTCAAAAAGTCTTTTTTGCTTTTTATTCCAAGTCGATATCTTAAAAATTCTAACCGCTAGAGCAAAAAATGTAAAAAAAGCTTTTTCTCCATTACAATTATACTGCTTTTCATGTCAAATAAACGCTAAATTGCCCATGATGGCAATATCTGCTTTTACTCAAAAATATTCTTAGAATGCTTGAATATTTGGTCGAATAAAGTCGGGAAAGGCCTTATTAATTCAAATTTAGTCAAATATTCAATTGTTTAATGATCTTTGAGTTATTTTAATGGGTTTTGAGAAACTCAACAGACATGAAATCCAGTATAACTTTTCTAAGAATTATTAGGTATAATTTAAGGTTTTTTGAATTTTTTTTAATTATAAACGTTTTTAAAGTTTTTTAATATTTATGAAATTATTAAAATGTTTGTTTTTTTGTTGGGGCATCCAATCAGACAAAACGTTTAAAAATTGGAAAAAGACAGGGGGTAGACAAAGGGGCTAATTCTGGCAAAAATATTTTCTTTTCTTTTCTTACAATTCGTGAGTTATAAGGTTTTTTGGCATTCTCACAAAAAAAACACAAAAAAGATCTAAAAAGTTTCACACTTCAACTTTTAGAACACGTCGCGAGAAACATTTTTGCTATAATAGAAAAGAAAAGGTTTTGGTATTCCGGCCGAATTTTTTCTTATAACTTGTAAGAAAATCTTACAAAATCATGTGTTTTATAAGGACCTGCCGAGGTGCTTTTTCAATCTTTTTGTGAATTTTGTGACCACCAAAGCATGATTCCTTATCATCATAGGCAACAATTGACTACTTTGACGGATACTTTACATGAATATGAGTGTTTGGAATTGTTTTGGGTTGTTTTTTAACAAAAACTTTTGTGAAATATGTGGAAAAAGTCTGACCATTTTTTTTTGGGAATTATGCCAACGAATGTCAATACTTTCCAGAGACTTGGCCTTGAGGAAGATAATTAGATTATGCCTTCACGCAGGCTGCACTGAAAGATATTTCTGTATAGTGTAGATTAAAAAGCAAAAAGTTAGAGTACGAAAAGCCTATTTATTTAAGAATATTAGATTCCCGACTTCATGCCTTTATGGCCATTCTGTAAAGCTCTGTTCTTTCACAAATGCTTCCAGCATCCCAGGATGGGATTCTGCTTATTAAATAAACATTTCATGCTGCCTGGGACTTGTCCGGGTATCTCTTCCCGGAATTTGTGGATGCTACAGAATGTCCAAAAGTTCCGGATGATTCAATTTTGCCCATCACAATCTAGATAAAAAAAACTCTTTATCATGTAAAATGCAAAAATACTTTAATAGGGTTAAATTTTTACCAAAAATCCCGAATAATCCATTGTGTTTTGTTGATAAATTCACTTAACTTTAACCTCATTTTATTTGTTTACATTAACTTTTTTCACTTCGTCTATTTTCGGCATTTTCAGTTTCACTTCGTTTTTCAACGTTAACAGCGACATCTGTTTTCGACTTCCAGTTTCGGAGGTCTGTTACTATAAAATAATGAAAAAAAAAATTTTGCTGGAACAGCAAACCTTACAAAATCCCTTGTAAGACGAAATAAATAGAAAATAAACGTCCCTTTTCAATAAATTTCCTGTAATAAAGTTCGATCCGAATTAATTTTATTTATTTTCTCAATGTCAAACGTCACAAATAGCGACATCTAGTTACGTTTTGGTGTTTTGAGGGGAATGTTCTAAAAAGGTGCTATAAAAGATTTTTTTTGCTGGAATACCAAATCTTACAAAATCCCTTGTAAGACGAAATAGATAGAAAAGAAAATATTTTTGTGAGAATAAGCTCCAAAGACTCTATTTCCATAGGAATTCACTGCTCACTCGCTGAGACACCCAGGAAAATGCTTCAATCTGAAAAAATCCACCACCACTGGATAGATAATTTAATATTCTATCGATTGATAGCTTTTGAGGGGTGTCTCACGAAGATTAATGCACTAAAACTGATTTTAAAAATTTTGAGGCACTTTTTGGAAATAAAGTGACGTCATTTTCTTCCTTTAATTTCTCTGCAAACCGTCGGCCATTATTTGCTGTGTTCGGGTAAAAAAGGACTTTGTCTACCCCCTGGAAAAAGATATTTATAAAGTTTTCTGAATGCCAAAGTTTAATTTTCTTTCATTACTTTTACGACTTTTGTTCTAATCTACAAGTCATAAAGGGAATCATCAGCTAATTCAGATCATTCAGATTGTGTGATATCGCCTCAAATGAATTAATGAAACAAGTCTTTAAATCTTTGGACAAAATCCTTATTGCCGCCCAAAAGAAAAGCAAAATCTTCAACAAGAAGGTCTTTATGATGAAGAAAAGACATTGAGTGACTTTTCCAGAGAGCTACTCACATATCAATCTTTGCGCAATTTAATGAATGTTTATCAGTAGCCACCAATCTCATTTTATCGTTTTGTGTTTTCCCTTCCAGCACCCACCCTTGATTTGTTGTGACACGAATAAAGCAAAAACATTGGACAAGATGGATGTTGACATGGATGACCTCTCCATCTCACCCATTTCGTCGAGATCCTCTTCGCCAGAAGCGAGTTCATCGCTCCCAAAGGCAATTGCAATGCCACTCTTGGCACCACTTTCAATGCCTACCCCACGCCAAGAGGCCCCAAATCCACCACCGCACGTACAACCACTTCCCTTCCTCAATCCACTGGACATGAAACCCAAAATGCTATCCCAAATGATGTCAGCCATGGAGGCAACAAAAAAGACCACAATTGGTACACCGAGTGTGGACTTTACAGATTTTTCTCGTAACTTTGAGGACAATTTTGATTTGGAGACGGAACTCAAGAAGTCCTTTCAGGGACAGAAGATTCTTGAGAATTATCGCAAATATAAAATTCTCGGAAAATCAGATCAGAACAATCTCACGCGTGTTGTTGCTAATTTCCACTTGATGACCAAAATGCCACTTTCCGCACAAATCTACATGTTCTACGCAGCAAAGATTCAGGAACTCTTCCCAACGGAGAATAAGGTAAAGTCTTTCAATTTTCCTAACGCCATGTTGCTGAAGAAGCAAAATAAGATTGTATTTTATAATGAAAAAGAAATGCAGAGTTAGACAGCACTTTGGCAAGCATTCGTGATGCTCTCAATTTGTTAAATATTACCATGGAAAAGGAATTTGGCCACGTTCTTTTAAGAGAAAAAACTTTTCTGGCACAATTTAAGATTTTTCAATTATTTAATCAAGAATAAATTTCGTTCCTTCTAAGATTTTTTTTAAATATTATAATTGAATTATTCAGGAGACCTATTACATTCCGGCAAACTACAAACAACGTCGTGCACCGAGAGGAAAGCTCTACGATCGCTTTTGCAACATGAAACGCCAATCAAAAAACGATGATGATGTATTTGTCCCAACAATTCGTTCATACGGCAGCTATCAAGCTCAAACACCGAGTCAGAGCAATACAACTTCGCAATCCATGAAATTCCCTTTAGAATACACTGATGGTAATAAGAATAAGAAAGTTTGGAAAGCCTTTAGAATTCTTTACAAAAACTTCTTTAAATATTTGCAGAAGACTATGAAGCCATCAAGGAATGGCTGTTCCACACAACAGAGCCGTGGGAGGACATTGTTGGGGAATGGAAGAAGTCCTCTCCGTATCGTCTTAATGATATTCGTGATGATTCCGACCCATCAAAGAGCATTGAGAAATGGCCACGATATAGAGATCCTCAGGGCTTTGAATTGATTGATGTGGATTTTTCTGTGATGTATCCGGATAAATCCGTTGAGATGCTCATAAATTTTGATCAGTTTGCTGAGAAAATTCAACCAATCTACAGGTCAGAGATTAAAGATAAATGGAGTGCCAAACATTTAGACTGTCTCGATAATTTTGAGATAAATAAAGGTAAGAAATTTTTCAATTTTTATGATTAAAAATTAGGAGAAAATATATTTAAAAAAAATTTTGATATTACGCTACAAAAATCACTGAAAAAATCAAATTTTCCTCCCATTAAAACAATTTTTCACTCCACAGATACAAAAGACTGCATTACAACACTCCTAATGCATGCAGTGATGCACCCACCAGTCCTTCCTGGACGCATTAAGCTTTCCATCACAGATGCGCAGCGTGATTTTGTGCTACATATCTGTAACATAATGGATTTGGACAATGAGAGGGATAAATGGGATCCATCGGAACCCAAGATTATCGTCGTTGGGCCAAAATTGGAGAATCTTCAGGAATTCTATGTGGATTACGATGGGATCCTTTATCAGCTTCCTACATTTATCAAATGCTTGGATACCGTCATGAAGCTCTGCTTTGTCTTCAACATAAACTACCCCATCCGAAGCAAGTACATTTGGACATTCTTTCAGTTGTACTTTTTCAAAATTGAATCACCCGACTGCCATCCAAAAATTGCCAATCTTCTGGGAAAGATGACAAAGTAGGAATTAAATTTTACTTCAAAAATAGTAAGAAATCATAAGAAGTAAGATTACCTAACTAAAGAATTAATCTTCTAGTGAAATAAATCAAAATCTATCTGACACTAAAGTCTTCTTTTTTTTATACTTAAGCAGACTTTTCTGACATTTTAATAAATTTGTAAAAGCTCTGCAAGAGTAAAAGAGCTTGCGGTGAGCTTTTTTATTGTGAAGGAGATCTACAATAAAATATCACGCCAGACAAAATGAGGGGAAAATTACAAATTGAAATGTCGTATGAATGGAAAATTCTCGGATGCTTTTTCTGTTGGAAAATAAAAAGAGAGAAAGTCCAGAAAACACCCAACCGCCCATTCTGTCGCCACTCGTCCATTATTCTGTGATTGATTCTCCCTCGTTAATTTGCGTCATTCACTGCTCCTTTTGCCCTCATCGCGTCACATTTTTTTTTGCATTGAAACCATTCAGTGTGCCCATCAATTCCCACCCATCACTTTGCCACTTCCGGGTCAGCGTGTGGCATTCACAAGAGCCTCTTGGACAATTCAATTACACCCCGAATTACACGGCCTAATTCATAATTTAATTCATAGCAGAATTTCATAATATTTGATATGGATCGTATGTAGCTGATGAATTTGGTCAGCAGTGGGCGCTCGTATGCTTTTTTTCCCTGTTTGATGGACGTAAGATTTATGATATAGGCGACAATAAATGTTGCTGATTCATGTGACAGGAAATTAGTCCTGGTGTTCACCATTTATTGCCTATTTCCAAAGACATTGGACGCTTATTTCCATAGGGATGGGATGTTTTTGACACCTTGTGATTATTCTTTACAAAATTAGGTAATCAATTTAAATTCAACTTGTAATCTGCAGGTATGGTTAATTACAAAAAGAGTTGGAAAAAATGAGTTATGAGGCAAAATTATTTCAATATTTTTACTAACTATTGTACATACCGTACAGTATACATAGTTAGTAAAAATATTGAAATAATTTTTTCAACGCATTTTCTTACGTTCGAAATAGTCCCTGAAAAAAAAAAGTCCAATGAAATATATAGCATTACATGCTTTAGTTCTCCCACAAATGTAGGGGGAAATGGGGCAAAATGTTAGAAAGTCAAGACAACACATCTCCAATATCTCAGTAAATATTATTTCGTAATTGTTCTAATTTAGTCAAAAGGTACCTTTTATATGTACCTCTAACTAAACGTAGAAAGTTTCATAATAATTGATCTAATATTTTGGGATTTATTAAAAAATTAAATTTTTCGAATCTCAAAGTTACTTTCAATGTCTTTGCATATTTCAAATTTTAGCTTATTCTTCTTATATATAATTTTTACCGTATACTTTTTTATGCAAAGTAATTATTGGTAAATGTAAATTTCATCATAATTTTCCAAAAACTTTTCCGATTTTTCATTTATAATGGCTTTTCCAAAAAATAGCTCTTAAATATTAAAAGTCTCACAAGCAGCTTCTCTGTATAACCTAAATCCCATGACCGTGGCACGATATTCTTATCCAGAAAGAAGAATAAAGAAAAAGCCCTGTGAGTAACCTATTTTTTCTCCAACTTTCTTTGGAAAAACTTAACACACAACTGTTTCCTCTCGAAGGTGAGAAACTTGGAATTAAGCAAGGATTGCTGCCGGAAAGTGATGAAATGTCTACACAAGAGGAGGTTCAGTTTGCTTCTGCAGCTCATGAAGATTTTTCCGGAGAATCTGCTGAAAGTACGTTGAGGAGAGTGTCTGAAAGAAGTCACACAATTGTCGGTGACATGAAGTCTCCGGAAGCAGCAAATTCAGCATTTTCTGTGTGGAAACAACAATCAACAGGCGCCAGGAGTGTGTTAAAAGCATGTGAGACAACCATTGGGTCTTAGAATGAGCCCATATGGGTGTTCCCTGCAGAATTGTCCGGTAAGTAACCTATTTTTTTCTTTAACTTTGAAAAACTTAACACACAACTGTTTCCTCTCGAAGGTGAGAAATCTGGAATTAAGCAAGGATTGCTGCCGGAAAGTGATGATATGCCTATACACAAGAGGAGGTTCATACATAAAATTAATAATAGAAAAAATTACTTTAGACCAAAATATTACTATTGATAGTATAAATTCCGATGATATTGTGTGTCCCAAATAAGAAGCAATAAAATTAGTCAGATGTTTTCTCATGCATAAAACGGAAGTTAAAAAAAGTGAATCAACAATCAAAATGGACAAACAAGAAATTCTGGCAAGAAAAAAAATAATTGAAGAAAACATGAAGGACGCTCAGAATTCGTGAGGAATACAAGAAGAAAAAGTGGAGGCTGCAATACGCCAGTACATGGCGTTGCAAAAATTAGACGAAGATGGTGAGTAGAAAAAAGTATTTCTAAAGTATTAAGTTAATAAGAAATAGCATTTTAGGCAATGAATTAAAGTATTTCTAAAAAAATTAATTTATAAATGTTCTTTTAGTTGAGACAAAATTAAAATACATATGTATTTTAATTTTGTCTCAACTAAAAGAACATCCAGATTTGATCAAAATCTCACACAATTGATTACACGTCACACGGTAGAAAATTCCACCATCTCTGCGTTCTCCGCATCTTCGTGGAACACAAAGAAAGGCATTTTCTGGTGGGGGTGGCAATTGAGCTTTTAGTCACTTCATGTGTGTTTCCCACAGGGCTTCCGTACGCCATACGTTGTGAGAATGTTCATTGACTAATAAGTCACGCACTCAAATGCCTCCACCACACCCCCAGGGACGAAATAATCAGACGAATTAATTCAATTTCCTCCCAATTGCCTAATTATCATTTGACCCCTTGAACTCCGTCGGTTGTGTCCTGCGGACATAGGAGGGTGGCAACAATTCAATTTTACGATTTTGCACAGACTTGGGGTGACAATGATGAAAATAAACTTGGAAGCTTTCCTTTGTGGAAGAAAATATTTCATGAATTCTTCATCCAATTAACGCCAAAAATTGTCCATTTGTTATTTCACATTGAATTTGCAATTTAAATTTTGCCGTAATTCCATTCTTTCCCGTTTATGTGGAAACTTATGGGTAGACAATATACGGCAAAAGAAGGGATAAAGCTCTTTATATAAGAGTCCTTCGCAACAATCTTTGCAAACGGCAGTCTTGAACTTGAAGTAAACAAGACCATTGACTTCCGTGGAAGCTGGAAAAATCTTTGTATTCATTTACAAAAGTCAGAGAAGCTGATAAAAAACATTTAACAAAAAAAGTGTCAGTCAGTCACTGTTAAAAATATCCTTTTTGATGTTTTTCAAACCTCTCTGTTTTTCTCTGTCGTCATTTTTTTGATGCATGAAAAAAAGTTCTATTGAGGTGTCGGCATAGCCACCTCCGCAGTCAAAACATCCTTCCAATTAACGTTCTTTCTGCGTGAGGGGCGCAACTTCGGGGGGTGATGTTAAGGATAAAAAGGCGCAACAAACAGGTCGATTTAATCACTATAAAATTCCCTCTTCTTTCTATGTGCAAATGAAGCACTCTTTGTCACATCCAATTCCCATCTACTTTTGATGAATATTTATTCTAAGGCGAATTCAATGCAGATGAGGGTGTTTTAAATTAGGCTCAAGACCACCTCCCCTATACGTCTGAATTTTAATAAAAGAAAAAATGATTAAAAAACAGAACGACAGACGATGTCGACAAAAAACGGCGTTGAGAGTCTTGAAAAACAATCTTTAAAAAATAAAAATGACTCGAAAGGATCGAGATGTCATATTTAATATGGCTAAGACAGCGTTCCAGTAAATAAATTATGATTTTTTTTTAAATTTCGATGAATTGAATGAAGAAAAAAAAATTAAAAATTATTAATTGAACCCATCTAATCTAATTAGGCTTATCATTTTATTATTAATTCATAATGTATCTAATGCATTATATTAAATATGATTTAATCTCACATCAAAGATAAAATATATAGGTAAATCACTCTATTTGCTAAAAATTAAAATCTACAAATTCCATTATCGAGTGTTTTCGCTAATTCCATTAATTCATAATGCGATAAAAGTCCGAAATAATTTATGAAATGGTTCTATAATGCGTTAATCTAATACCTACATGAAATACAATTAATTTTTGTCATTTAGAAATTATTGAATTTATATGTTAATTATGTTGTCTCTAATTTGCACAGTCTCACCGTACGAATAATTGACTGTAATGTAATTCTTTCGCTTGATTGGCATATTTAGAAGTCCTTTGAGTGACAAAATATATATCTAATTTACCAATTGATTCAGAATATTCATTTCAAATATAATCAGCATTGGTAATAATAGACAATTAAGTGACATGAATGACATGCTTTATGATTTATTGGAGCTCAGTAGGGTGTTAAATGAAATTTCATTAATTTCATGCGAATTAAAAAAAAAGGAAATTCTTGATTTTTTATCGTTTTTATCGCATGATAAAATTGCCTGGGGGAAGGGTGCAAAGTAAAGTCAATGAATGCGGAATTTAAATTTATTTAAAGTAGTTGAAGGAAGTTTCAATTTAAATGTAATGCAAAGTGGGTAATTTAGAGAGAAAAGTGACGAAAGTTAATCAATATGAGCTCTATGTCACACGGATGGAAACAAGAAATGAAGAGGCGAATTGAAAGTGAAAGTCTGACACCAGACGTATTCTTTAACTATATACTTACATATGTATGTTGCTCTGGGGGAAATGAAAAGGAAAACTCATTGATTCTCTTAACGCCTCACTAACTGATAACGACGCTTCTTTTCCGTGGGTGTTTGAGTGATTCTGGGTTATATGCGATTGAGTGAAAATTAGGGTCAAAAACACCCAATCTTCCTCATGGTGAATTTGGTAATCAAGGCGCACCAGAGCTCTAACTCTATGGCATTAGGAGACTTTTTCACTTTATATCACATGGAGTGAGTGCCAAAAGGGCAGACTTAATTGGTAGTATAGGCTTTCTGATTTGTACTCTCATTCACCCTTGCTTCTCAATTTTCTGCCTCTTTGACCATGAGAGGGGCCAGCGAGGCGGACTCCCAAAAACGACATCAATATTATTTGCAGAGCGACATCCAAGCGTAGAGCTTATCATTAATGTAAATTTCTTAAGGCTATGGTGTCAGATTTTTCAGTGACGCATGAGAATTCATTGTATGAAACATGAATGAATAGCCATATGAATGGGATATGAGATAAAATGTCCTCTTTCATTGAAAATCTTGTCGCACTTTCATCCTCAACTTTCCCTTTCTGTAAGAGAGATTTTCCTTTACCCCAAACACAATTTCGAATTTGTCCTAGAATTCAATTTAGAAAGATAAGAAGACACCCCAGGGACTTCTTTTCTCCAAAAAACTTTCCCTTTTACTTTCGTCCCAAGGAAGAACTGTGAAAGCAAGACTGATTAAATTTCTTTTGAAACTATTTAAAGTTTAACGTCACATAAAATGACTTTGAATTATATATAAATACACTAAATTACATTGCATACTCTGTCGTGGTTCTTAGGCCAATAATTTAATTTTCGATAAACACATTAATCAAAATATAGTTTTAAGAATCTATCACAGACTTGTAGCATTGATTTTTCAACGTTAAGTTTTTATTTACTACTGAGACTAAAAAAAAGAATGAATAAGTAGTTCTACCAGGCGCCTCCATCTTAACTCCAACACAAGGAAAGAATAGATACTTAGCTCTTTCTTTCAGAAACCTTATATAAAAGAACCTTTAAGACTTCGGAAATTTCAACTTTAAGACAATTCCTGAAAATTTAAAATAATAATGTTTGTGAATTCTAAAAATATATTAATGCCGTCAATTACCTCAAAAGCTCTTTTTATGGTCAGTAACAAAATCCCAACAAAGGTCCCTTTCACTTAAAGGAACTTCCTACACAATATCCTTTGCGTGTAGATTTCCATAAAGGATCTGCCTCTTTGAGGTTCTATAAATCAATTCTGTACGATTGAACTTAAGAGCCACACTGTGTCATTCACTTCTTCTTGTATTTGCCTACGCACGGTGAAAATTTATTTACGAGAGAATTTACAGATTTGCTTGATTCGCTGTATCTCGCAATAATCTTGTAAGCTTGAAGAGTTCTGTATATATAACATTTTTTTAGCGTAGGCCACATAGGCATGAAAGTTGTCGATATTTTGGAGGCCATGTGAGTGACTCTTGAATTGGTTTTATTTCTATCACGTTCATCCGCCACTTCCGTGTATCCTCTTGAGAGTTTCCCGAACTCGTTTACTTTATTCGTTCCTCCCCAGTCGACGCTTCATGGAATTTTCTCTATTTATTCAATAAAATTGACATTGAGCCGTGTCTTCAGGGTAACTACGGGGGGAGGATGGTTGTATTTTACAAACTCCTACACCCTGATGGTGTTGGCATTCGCACTGCTCAAATTCTTTCTGGGTGACAAAGTGCAAAAGGACGAGCATTCATCTAACTGCCATGCTAATTGAATTTCCTATACACGCAAATTTTTCCAATTTTCCCCCCAGAATCGATCCAAATTGGGAAAAAAACTGTCAGAATGATAAATTGCATCAAAATTTATGGGAGGGATTTATTTGGAATGTTCGCAGCATGGATTTCTGCTACAACGTGTTGCACACGAATTATAGGGATGAAAACACGACCCTGTGGTTCATGAAATTGTATTTTTGGGGGCAAATTTGCAAGTATTTAGCATGGCATAGCATAGCTAACATAGTAGTAGCATACCATACCAATGAAAAATGAAATAAATACCAAACCCATGAATTAATCAACTTGCCTTGTTGACCGGAATTTTAGAGGAGGTTGGGGTAAAGCAGAATTTAATTTTTGAAACTTGTATAAGCGCTGAAGTGGTTTAGTGCTAAATTGGATTAGAATTCAAAAGTCGATTTAAACGAGTTTTTCCTACGATTATATTTAATTCTGTTAAAATTTAGGAAGAGCTGGAAAAATCAGATTTGTCACTGAGATAGAGCAAAATGGTTTGAGAAAAATTGTGGGCAAGATTTCCTTCAAGACTGATCTCACTCCCACTTTTGGTTCTCTCTTAAAATTATTTATTTAAAATGATCAATTCCATCCAACGCAAACCTAAGTTTCTAAATATCTGTTGAATTTAATAAACGAGAAGAGAAGCTTTATAAAGTTTATAAATGTTTGAAAATTTCATTGACAAATGTTCATGCTATTTGCTTATTGCAATCTAGTCAAAGAGCAAGTGATATAGAACTTATGCACTCATGACTGACGAATCAATTTGCTAATTTTGATTTCAATGATTTCAATGTAATGTAAAAGAAAATAATAAACTTATAAGTTCATGCGGAATGTTTCAGTGATGGTTTATTTAGCAAATATGCCAGCATGAGCCAACATTCGCGGAAATTGCGGAGGGATTTAATGTAGTGATGAGAGGACTTTGGAGGAGGGTTGAACACTGTGCATGGAACGTCCCACGTGTATAAGGGGTGATGCTAACCAGTAAATTAAGCTCTTGTTCGAATGTCAGAGACATTTGTGATCACCATCATCCACCTATTCTGTGGTAGACTCTCTGTGTCACTTTTGCTCACTCACTAAATTTCTCATCATCTTTGTCATGCTGCACGAAAGGTTAATCAGCTTTTCACGCCCAGCAATTCCCAATTATTCATTTTGATGAACAGATTTCCCATTAAATTCCCCCATGTTACATTCACACCCCCTCTGTATATAGTTGTAATACGCGCCCGTACTTGATTAGGATCGCTGTAATAAAAGGAAATTCGGGGTCTTTGGAAAAGAAAATTCATTCGACAGACAATCTCATATAACCCGGAAGAGCGATGAATTGATAAATTTGAGCGAGCATTTGGTGTATATTCTGAGATTCCATTCATGTTAAGATTTTGAAAAGGAAGTCAAACATTGACGTCACTTCTTGTAGAAATGTTATGTGTGTGTGTGGGAAATTCTATTAAAAGTCAATTAATTTTCATTTCTCTGTCAAACTTTTTCACTTTTCTTATATTTATTTAATAAGATTTTTCTCTAAAAAAAACTTCTTTGAATTTCACGACTTTCTTAGAAATGTTTATAAATAAAATGATGAAAATTTCATGGCAAAAGTCAAATAATTTTTTGGCACGTGCACTGAAGATTAAAACATTTGGAGTTTTCCATAATAAAATAAATTTTAATTTAATTAATTTAATTTAAACGATTTTTCAATGGCCATATAATATTTTAATTATATAAACGCGTCAATTTATTAATTTGTTTTATTAAATTCCTCTCACCCAGAAATCACGTAATGAACTGGAATTTCCACAATAATCTCATTAACATGAAATTTTAATTTCAACACGGCAAATTGAAAATAGGAATCTGTGAGTTTATCAATTTAATAGGGTTAAATTATTTCCCAATAAATTGCATCATCATAAATTTACCCAAAAGGGCAATGTTGGGATGGCTATAAAAATTCCTTTCCTTGCCATTCTCTCTTAGAGGAAAATGGTATTATTTGTGTGTAATTTAGCAGCGGGAAACAATTTTCAGTGATTTATTGAGGGCTTTTTGTGGCAATACATTCTACCTTTATAGAGCTTAAAGAAGTGTAAAATATTGTCAAGATAATATTTGGTTGTATTATTCCTTTTCCTGCATTTTAGGAGACATTCCCACAAATCTCAAAAGCTCTTACGTAGATTGCAGATTTGATAAATAAAACCAAGGCAGAATGTATCGAATTTATGTTGGCGCAACTGCCGTGAGATAAGAAGTTGAGCAACAACAATATAAATTAAAGATGAGTTCTCTTTGAGCATCTTGAAAGTGCTTTCGGAGAAATTCAACCAATCTCCAAAGTTCAGTGCCTTTTCCGCCGCCCTTTTTTTCTTCATTACTCCACAAATTGGGAGGAAAGAGTCCCCATATCGCAATTTCGTATACGAGAAAAATGCTTTATACTCAAAGATCGTTCTTGCCGCACTGATGCAGAAGAAAAGCTTTGGCGGAAGAGAAAAATGATGCTTTCAACATCACGCTGAGTTTATTTCCCATTAGATTTACTAATCACGTCGATTTACATATTTTAGGCTTTCACGATTAAAACTGCGAACCACCCACGTTTATTTTTTCGCATCAGTTGCGGGAGGATATAGAAAATGAGGGGTGGTGTTGTATGGTGGCTTGAAAAATGTTGTGCAGATTGAACAATACAATTAATGGTGGGGAGAAGGTATATAAGAGAACCTAATGTGGAGGATCAGAGAGGAATTTTTTGTCCTTCCCCCTTTATTAGCACATAAATTTTCATTTATTTTCCTCATCGAATAACATCTCAGAGATGGCGGGAAAGTTTTTCTGTTTCTATCTATACAATTATATATAGTACAGTAGATATCTACAATTTTTGTCTACGGAATTTCTAACTTGTTAACAATTTTTTTAAAATAATTATTTACAAAGAAATATTAATTTAAAACATGTTCGTTTAAGCTCCTTTATATCAGATATTTTCGGAAAATAATTTATCTTAAATAAAATATATTTCTAAATTCATTGGGGCTTTGTTATTGATCCAATATACGAATTATACATAATTAAAATAAAGTAAACTCTTGACACTTAATCAAATTCATAGGAAAGTGTCTCAAAGAGATTATATTAAAAGACTTTCCTTAAATTACGATGGAAAATTATTTTGCATGCGGAAACTTTTCTTGTTTGATAACTTGGTTTACATTTAAAATGCCACGGAGAATGGCTCGCTCATTTGAATTTTCCGGATTAAAAGTCATGCTTATCGATTTAAAACAGACCCTTCTTGCAGAAATTGTGTTGTTTTAATAAATAAACTCTCAAATTAGTTGCAAAAGGTAACCCAAAATTTGTTGGATTAGGAAGTTTAGAATAAAGATTACAATCTGATTAAACTCGCTCTTCTGCTTGGACAATAAAGGGAATCTTCCTTTGTAATATTGTCCAGTCATTTTGACCTTTTGACCACAAAATGCGGTATTTCTTTTCTCCGTGAGACTGCAGATATTCTTCACAATATCTTACATCCACCCCTCGGGGGGACAGACTGAAATTTTTATCAATGAAAAATGTAAGTGGAAGAAAACTTCCAACTTCAAAGCAAAAATCTCAGATATTTATCTCCACAAAAGTCTTGTGAAGCTTTCACTCTCCACATTTTCTTGTACAAGAGTTTATTTGTACGCCACAGGGAGAAAGCTCCCCGATAAATTGTGCACAAGTGAGCAACAGAAATAAATTCGGGGTGATTTGTCACTAGGGGATGGATTTAATAGTGACTGGGCAAAAATACAGTGACAAAGACTTTCAAGACGCATTTGGATGCAATTTCTTACTCAAGAAGGGTTTTCGAGACCAAAATGTTGAAAAACTTTAAGAATAATATTTTACATCTCACATTTCTGCTTCCCATAACCCAATTTGAAGTGAAATTTGTCATGAAACGCCTCTTATTTCCATAAATTATTGTCGTTGGTCGCTGTTGGAAAAAGTTTGGTGCATTGCGATGCATTTTTCTGTCTCTCTGGCCATCTACAAATAAAGAGAGTTCTGGCAGGAAAATTCTCTGCCAAAATTCCCTTTAAAAATACATCGTGTACTCGCTGTATAACAAACTTCTTTTTTGGTGTGAGAGAATAGAATATTTCTGTCATATCTTTGGGAATAAAAATTCAGAATTCTTTAAGAAACTTCTATTATTTTTTGCACATACACTATTCAAGAAAAAAATGTTTTTTTTAGTTAAAAAACAAAATGTAAGTTCTTGAATAGAACAGCCACTGTAATGTGTATTTTCCTATATATCTACCTATGTATATAGCGAGACTCCCTTATGTGTATTTTCCGAGTCGTTTTTAATGAAATTTATTTCACTTTCCTGACCTTTCTCACACAAGAATTTATCTGAATTTTCGCACCATTTGTATTCACAAGCTTTTTTCTGACTTCCAACTATTTTATCACTAACTGCCGTGTACAGTGTGTTGGTACTCTACTACCAATGCTAATTGAATGTGAATTATTCTCGCAAATGTCTGAAGTTTCTATTTACGTAAAAGTTTACGTATCAAAAGTAATAAAATAATAAAGATCCACAGAGAGAGAATAAAAGTATATCCTCACTGTAATTAACCGAATGAATTTCAGATGGGGGGAACTCACAATGAAAGCGTAAAAGATTACGAAAGCTGTAGACATTCTAGACACAAACAGAAGAAAGATTTAAATCATTCTGAGACTAATGAAAAGTAGAACAATTCTAAGATTTTCTAGCTCTTCCTTTTCATATAAAAATGTCGTGTTTAACGCAGATTTCATTTTTGTTTTATTTTTAACAAAAAAGTTCTCAGCTTAAGTTTACTCCACCTTTTCTACGCGTTGTTTTACATTTTTGTGTGAGAGTTCCTAAAGAAAAATTGTGAAGACGTAAAAATTCCGTTTGAGTTATTTTTGAATCTTGATGCTTATTATTCATTTAATTTCTATCATTTAGGCATTTATATAAACACCGCAATACAAAACAAATAAAAAGAAATTTGAGAGAATTATATGCTAAAGAAAACAGATGAAATGTAAGACAAACATGCTTTTCTCTCACTGGAAAAGGCGGAATTTTCCAAAAGACTGCTACTGGGAATATTTCAATTCACTTTTTTTTTTCATACTCCATTTCTTCCAAATTGCTTTTTACTCATTGGTTTTATGAGCTTATTTTATATATAGCAAACCGCTTGGAAAGTTTGTATTTGGGAAGAAATTTCTTTAAATTGCTTTCGCATTTTCCCTCCTGGATGAATGATTTTCCTTGATTTTCTTCCCAGCAGCAAAAATTATTTTAATTTATGAAATGGTATCAATGAAATAATATTATGCCACAAAATATTTGCGCATCTTGCAAACTAACATAAAGTTGTGGCTGCTTTTGCGAAAGCCGACGATGGAGCTTTTGAATTCTCAATATAATGGAAGAAACCGAGGTTGTTGGTGGGAGTGTTTTGATTATTCCAAACTGCTCCTCCATGGAATTTCCATTTTAATTAGATCTAGTTGTGTAGGTGAAGAGTTTCTTGATAAGTTTCAATATAAACAATTCATAAGAATTTGATTTGCGTTATTTCATTGGAAAATTTCTAAATCTGTTGTAGGAAGTAAATATCTACTTAAAATTGTTATCTTTTGAAAAAAGAGACAATTTATAAAAAATATTTGCATGCGCTAGTTTGACCAGGGCACAAAAAAAACATAAAAAAGTTAGAGCTAAGCAAATAAAATTATGAATTTTTTTAAAAGTAAATATTTAATGAGAAAAATTGTCTTTTTATATTAATTAAAATATTTGCACTCTGCAGAATTATGTAATTTCTTGAAAGAAAACATGTGCGGAACATGAGGCGAATGTCAAATATCTTGTAATTTAATATCTGTGTGCATTTTCCTTGGTCTTTTCACCGTCTAATTAGAATTTCATGCTAAACAGACCTGTGGAGAATGAGGGTGTGAAAGTGATACTGAAAAGTCAATGTTCTGCTTTTCTCATTTATTTTCAACGTAGGAAAAGGAGGGAAAGAAGTGTTAAAATGAAAATTTCTTGACCTCTCATTGTATATCTGCTTTAGGATTTCCTGACTCATCCACATTAACACCTTAAGTTCAGAGTGAAACACAATACAAGTAGCTTCGTAATGTGCTTTTTCTTTTATTTGTGAGAGAGATGAATGAAAAAGACGAGTGGGATGTGAAGAGGAGGGCCTATAATGCAGTTACATTGTGAAACAGATAGATTTTGGTTAAAAGAATAAACGTTCAATTGAATTATCGGATTTCTCATGAAAACATAATTTATTTATATACATTTCTTGTATTTCTTCAACGTTTTCCTACCACATACTCATCCCAACTACGAAGAAAAGAACTATAAGAAGAACCGTTGAAACGAATTCTGGGATAATTCAATGGATTATGGATTGATGGGAAATTGTATAAATTATTGTATCCATCTTTATCATATAACAATTCAACATCCTCTTATATTCTCTTACATTCTAGTATTTTCAAGAGGAGAAATACGATAATAGTATAACAAATATCTTCATTTGTCAGTGTTCTGAACTATGTAGTATAGCGCAAAAGGAGAATACAAAAAAAATGTCAAAGGACAATCAGTGTTTGTACTATCAATCATTCCAATTTCTGTTAGCAACATAAAACATAATATCCTTGGGTTATTCTTGACTAAATAAATAGGTAATATAGGACATCTTTAAGTCAATATTAAATTATATAATTCAGGAAAGAATTACATGATTTTATTAAAAGAAATATTATAAAGAGTTGCTTGAGCCAATGGGGCGTACAAGAAGTCTCAGTAAGCAATTTGTCTCACGTTAAATTCACCCGTGTTCTCTAGTTCCCACCTTACATGTTTTGCAAATAAATATTTCATCTTGCCATATGGGAGTACAGGAGAACTATGACGATAAAGTGTCTCTACCGCCATGAATTTTCCAACAGAGGGCCAGCACAGACGGTGGAGACATCTAGTGTTAAATTTATTCTTGAAGACATAAAGAAGCAAATAAGCTCCAATATAAAATCTAATACTTCTCCAGCAAAAATATTAAATTTTTATAAAAAAAAAACTTTCTTTATAATTTATTCATAAGTGTACCATGATAAGTTCCACAATGAGAATGAAAAATATACGAAAGAATTGAGCAATTTAATGATTCGACAAAACGTCGCCTCATGATATTTTATGGCGTCTCTTCTGCCACTTCTGGCAAAATGTATGATAATTCACAAAATGATGGAAAATTTTCCACACGATTGCATTGCCAGTGCGACACAATTAAATTTCCATCCTAGAGCATTGGTCAACAAAATGTCAATTTAATGCTCTGAAAGATAACATGATAATTATGTCACAAAACCCTTTTGTATCATCACTACAATTCAACTGTTTTAAGCTCACTTTTTTCACAATAATGTTTTTTGTGTACATAACAATTTTCCCACAATGTTACGGTAAATAAGACACAAAAAGTTCCCACAATGCATTTGCATTTTTTTCAACATGCAACATTGAATATAAATAAAATCATTTCAATGAGCGGAAATGTTTAATATTATTTTTTTCTCTCCCGAATTTTTCATGCAAATATATTGTGAAAAAAAAAACTAATGTAATGTGAGTAATTAAAAGGGGGCTTCTGTGTGATTGATTCATAAATATAATCATACAAATGGGAAAAATATTATTTCATAAAAATTCCATTCTGAAAATGAAATCCATAATCAATTAGAGTTTTTATGGGTTGAAAATGTGAAATTCTTCCACTATGTTTTTGTGCTTCCATTAACTTTGGTGGACAATAAATTGGAAATGGCAAAAGATTAAAAAAAAATTGACAAAATCAATCCAACAAAGTTTAAATTGAGAAAGTTACCAATACTTTCTACAAGTTTTCAACATCAAAATGATGCTCCTCAAATTGACAATAAGAACTGTAATTTTTTATAATTTAATCTCTTATTTATTTGCACCACTAATAAGTTGGAGTATCTATAAAGCTTACTTCAGCAAAGTATTAATTTAAGAGCAATGTAGTATTGCAATCAATTTAAAACATTTCAGTAGTACTTGAGCGTATTTCATTTTCACGAAAGTTATTGGAACCCTTGATGTGAATTAATGCAGTATGTGCCAATTGATGTGAATTTTTTAATAGCTAAAAGTTGCCAACAATGGACTCTCTAATAGATATTATTTTAAATAACCAAAAAGTAATCTCAATTATTGAGCTTCATATTGATTTATTTATTTAATGAAAATAAAACTTATTAGGGGAGAGCGGGGTTAAAAAAGTCACTCAAGGGTTTAGAAAAAGCTCAAAATATCATATTTCCCAAACAGATAAAGCGAAATGTATAGTCCAATTCTGTAGGATATTTCTTGCCCTACAACTCTTTCTAAGATCATTTTGTTCTATCTTGATAGGAAATATGATATTTTGAGCTTTTTCTAAACCCTTAAGTGACTTTTTTAACCCCGCTCTCCCCTAATCATATGAATTGTCTCATTCTGTGCCATAATAAATCTCATATAATAAATGCTTTTTATATAATATAATACGAAGAGGAAATTACATTTAATTACATCGCTTTTCCAACAATGTGAGATTTATGGGAGGGTAGAGCCTCATCCCTTATAGAATCGGTGTTTACAGTTTTCGGATAAAAATAATTTTTCCTGGCACATCCATGCCTTTCTATGTGCAAGGATAGTGTGTGTGAAAGTTAAATGGCTTGTCGAGCAAAATATCTAATTGTCAATAACTCACCATTCCCTCTAGGACCATTTACCGAGTGCTTGATGGTGAGAATGGAGCATAGAAAAGACCTTCCTTTTCTAAGAGAGGAGATTCTATAGTTGTGAGAAAACTCCACCATGGGTGGGTGGATGTAAAAGCTTTGCCATTCTTATCGTAATTTTCCTCTCATTCTCTTGATGCTCTTTTTTTTGCTCTACAACACTTCTGAGGGCACCATCAGTGGAGTGTAAAATCTCCCGCCCAGGCCTTTCAATTCTCATGGCGTTTTTCCGGCGTGATTTCTATTTCTCCCGAGACGGCTTGTTGATTTGTATTTATGATGATATTTTACAGCAATACACTCACCACCCCAATGCTTTTTTTTCCACAAAATTTCATCCATTTCTCTTCAGTGGCATTTCACCCGCTAAAGATTTACACACTCACAGTGTACGGAAGAGGAATTTAAATGGATAGATTAAAGAGTATAGCTTTGCTATATTTTTGTTCCTTTTACGTTCCAGAGAAACATCCATGGTTACCTTTTGTACATATAATAGAGGAGTTTATAAACAAATGGAAAAACAAAGTGAAAATCAAAATTTCCTTTGGGGGAAAAATGTTGAAAATACAAAATCATTGTCAGGTGTTTTGTACATAAAAGAAATCTTGTACGACATCCTTTAAGTAAAAGAAGACGTGCAAGTTGTAAAGGAAATGACGCGACATAGGTACAAGAAGGAAAATTCTTGTTGAAACCGACTGCAACCGAGATTCAATTCCCAGGAGCGCATAGCATGGGTTTCTCGAATAAATTTACTGATTTTCATGTATTTACACCCTTTTCCCTCCTCCGAAAAAAACACGCCAAGTGAATGTTCGCAGCTGAAAGCTTTTTAGATGTTGTGAGGTGCGAAGCGACAGGATGAAAAATTCACCCTCAAGAGAATGTTCCTCAAGTACTTCCACCCAATTTATAGATTATGTCAAATGCCCCCTTTTCAGCACCTTTCCCACCACTTTGTAACTCCTTTTTCCAAATTTTGCACACACCTATAAACACGAATTTCTCACGGTGTGGTGTGAAAAACATTCCCTTTGAGACAATGATTGTGCGCGACTGTCAAAGGAAATTGGTTGGCAAAGTGGAAATGGACTGGTAAGCTGATCACTTACGGGAATTGTGTTCCTTTGAGTGTGCGGAAAAAATTGGGAAAAGGGGTGAAAATTTCAATTGAATTCATAATGTGATGTCATTTGAGGAGAAAAAATATTTTTAGTTTGAATAGATCGAATGGACAGATAATTGAATTAAAAAATAATGTTGAAAAGGTTCTAATTTTAGCTAAAAGTGGAAACTTTATTAAAATTTTTGAAAATTATCTAAGAAATCAGAAAAGCATAAAAAGAAGTAGAAAAATTCGTTAAAAATCAAAGAACAAACCTGCTATATCCTTAATTAGAAAAAACACAAAAAGTTATATTCCGAAATGAAGAACATGGCTATATATCTCAAGCGAAAATGTAATCTTAAATAATTTTGCAATAACAAGCACGGAAGACGGGACAAAGTTCATGGGATCACATTTTACGAGACATGGAAAAAATGAAAAAGAGAGTTGCAAATGAGATCCTACATTTTTGTGTAAACACCATTTGCGGGAGAAGCGCATTTAAATAATTTCCCCAAAACAGTATGAAAAATTCCGCTTGTATCAAATAAAATTTAAGGGTGAAATTCCACCTTTCCGAAACCTTTTCCTGTGCAGCATCCCTGTGACAGTGCTGCAGACAAGGAGGAAAAAAAAACATATAAAATCACAACGAATGAAAGGACTCAAAACATTTTGCACACAAAAGGTGAATGATGAATTTTGATGTTTCCCCCATGAAAATATCAGACACGTGTTATTGAGATATACAGAGAGGGAATGTCACGAAAGTCGAGAAAAATGTATATCTGTGCAGAATATTTCGGTGGGGAGTAGATGAGAATGATAGGAGGAACCCGAATGGGGATATTTCATATTTTTATCGAAAGCATAACAATAATATGTACGAAGTGTGAGGATGAAGCATGAGCTTTTTTCTCTCCCTCTCTTGAGACAATCACAGCACCAGATATTGGCAAATGGTGCTTTTTGAGGCGGCAATAAGAAGAGACAAGTCTCACAGAGCTTTTAGCACATAGCTGAAATGACAATGAAAGCATGACGTGCACTTTAATACACTGAGGGAAATTTTCTGTGTAAACTTGGAGTAGTTTTCTTCAAGATTTGTGAATTTATTTCTTGGTTTGGATTTCTTTTGAGTGTCTGTAGGAAATTAAAAAGAAATTATTTAATTCATTAATCACTCTTTCGTCTTCTACAGACGAGAAACTCTAGAGAGTTACACCTAATGAAATTTTAATTTAATATTTTGCTCCTAATCTGAATTTAAATATGATTAATCAGTTTATTTTTTTCTCAGTGATTAAGGATAAGAAACAAAAAGAAAGAAGAAACTGAATTGAAACTGTTGCGCAAAAATATAGAGCAAATGGGAAGAAAAAATTAAACCACACACTTCAAGTCCTGAAATTGTTCCCAAGAGGCAAATACGATAAATGGTCGCAGCATTATCTATCATAAAAAAAGTATAGGATAAGAGAACATCATGAATAAGCAGAAAATATCATAATTCCCAATGAAGGCTCTCACCCCCACCCATCCATTTGAAAATTTAGCGCCAATCGAAAGATCTTGGAAATAGCAATTTCACATTGAAACCATAAAGCCATCAAATAGCCATTCCATTTATGGAGTCTGTCCTATTTGATTCTTATACTTTTACATCATATTTTCTCATCTCCCACTAGACCTAAGCAGCTACGTAGGGACTTTTTAGGCGCAATGGTCCCTCACGTTTAGCGTGGGAATGATAAAAAAAATTGGAAAGAGAAAAACTCCGAAGAAGAAGCATCAAATGATTCCCTGATCAGGCATCTTTATCATTTACGTTTAAGGACTTTAATGTGATTTTTAATGTCATCGTGCAAATGAAATTTCTGCATTTGCGGTTTGTATTTTATTGCCGACACACGCAAGGACTTTAATGAGAAGCCAATAAAAAGCACCCTCCAGCCTCAAAATATGTCGCACATCACACACTCCCAACATAATGTGTGTGTGCATGAATTTTCCCAGGAAAATGTGAAAAATTACGATGTGAGGCAGACGGATAAGGTCAACAAGGAACTTCTGGTGCCCCGTAAACTTTTCTCCCGAAGCATTCATAGAATATATCCGCACAACTCTTGATGTCGAAAGCCACAAGCTGTGATGATAAAAAGCATGGGTTTGAGAACACCAAAAAAAAT
Organism: Lutzomyia longipalpis; assembly: GCF_024334085.1. NCBI lineage: Eukaryota > Metazoa > Arthropoda > Insecta > Diptera > Psychodidae > Lutzomyia > Lutzomyia longipalpis. The sequence continues at coordinate 28,617,858 of NC_074707.1, forward strand.
CTCACAGGCTGTGACTTTTACCAACTACACCGGGGCATTGTGGTTGAAAATTTCCATACAAAGCCTCTGCACATGGTGAGATTTTTTCCAAAATTATCTGCAAAACTTGTGATCCCTCAATTGGAAAACTTTTACAGCGATGGAATATTTCAAGTAGGACAGAGATTATTAAAGTCTTTTCGGGAAACTTCTGCTATGCTTTTCCGAAATGTAGACACTGAATAGTAATTTGCTCAATAATCTCCAATTAGGGGGAGAAGACCTTAAAATGTCCATAATACTTGACGAGTAATTCGCATGAGAGGACAATTTGATGACCAGCATCTTAAATTGAGAGAGGAATTTTTATGTGTAAGAACCCACAGAGGCCACAGAGCTTATTTTATTGTCCACAACATAAGATTTTCGGAGATTCCAGCGAAATTTTATTGTGGCCAATAAAGAATAAAACTCAAAAATTTTACCAAATCATTTGAAGCCATTGAATTTAAAGAAATTGCTTGGAAGAAAGAAAAATGAGTACTACTTATCCAATAAAGTTTACATGCGAAAAGTCTCTCGAAACATGACGAGAAAAAAAAGGATGAGTTCCAATAAAGCCCTAAAACTCTTTGAAAACTCTGTTTCAATTTAAGCCAATTTATGGGGAAAAAATCATAAAAACTTTTTAAAAGTTAGCGAGAGTTTTTTTTTCTAATAAAATAATTAAATTTACCTTCTCATTCCCCTACTGTGAGCTTTCAAAAAAAAAATCACCGCCGAATAGAAAGTTCGCCACGTGTGTTGGAGAAAAAAAATGTAAATGAAGAAGTTGTTGAGATGAGAGATAAAAGGACCAGTGATAAAGTCAAAGTTATAGAATCACTCAGCAATAATTTACTTCCACACCAATTTCTCATGCAAACAAGATGAACAAAGAGTCATGTAAGATGTGAGAAACTTGGAAAAATGCGTAAGAAATTGGGTAAACATGGAAAAAATGTGTTTTGAAAGTTTTCTTTTGTGGCATCGAAGAGGAAATTGTGTGTGACTACATGGGGGATGGTTTGTCTGAGGGGGGGCACCTCCATAAAATGTGATTGATGACACTGCAAAGTTTGCACTTTGAACAAAATGTGGGTGGAAAATCATCAAGTCTAAGCACGATCTCTGTCATGTTTGTCTTTTGCGTGTGAATATCTCTCCCACCGGATGTCAATTACGCCCTCGAATTGCCTTTTTTTCTTTTATTCCTCCTTCTTGCCTTCCCTTAAGCTTCTCTTCAGAAACACCCACGGAATCCATTGGAAATTCATCAATGCAATATACCCTAGCTTTCAGTTTCAGGAACCCTCTGGGTTTTTCTCCTGAAAAAAAAAAGCTCTCACTTTCAAATAGAGCGCTAATTAAGATTAATAGCCATTTATATAAAAATTAATTACGTTCGCAGAAATTAGTTGGGAAAGGTTAAACGGAGAGGAAATAAATGTAATATAGCAAGATTAAAATGAGTTGTTAATTCATGAAATTTAATAGCACTTTGATAAAACGATTTAATTTTTGGTATAATGAAAGTTGAAATAATGGGGGACATTGAAGGATTACGTGGTTCAACACATTGTAAAATATACGAATTGGTAATTTATTATGCCAAGCAATCAGATACTTAATCAAAAAATTGAGAGTGAAGCACTATAAAACAACCATGTCGTAAACACATTCATTTATTATTAAGTATTTTATCTCAGGTGCTTTAGTGCATATAGTGTGAGCTTTTTCACCAAAGTTCCCGCATGAAATGAGCACCGTTCCAAGAATATGGACCAATAGAGAAGACAAGGATCTCGCAATTCCGTCACAGTGGATTAATCAACTCCATTACAAGTGGAACAAACAGGAATAAAATTCAAGTAAAATGCTAAGATAATCTTAGTTAGTTAGATTGTGGTACATGAAGGAGAATATGAAGGGATCAGGGATGATTTGCCTGCACTTTGTAACCTAGAGCAAAAGCTCCAAAGCTCATTTATCAGGGAGGATTGCATGTTGTGTACTGTACCTCCTGCAATACTGCACATACCCTTGTGTTGTCAGAAAATAAATTACTTATTTACCACAGAGTGTAATTTAAACCAAATAGAATTAATGGTAAAGTTAATTTTCAACCACTAACAACATATGCGAGATTAACCGTTTTCTATTATAATTCCACTTTCAATCAAATGCATTATAAATTAGTTTTGTGTTCCTCTTAGCAATAGAGGTAATTGGAAAGCCATCATTTACACTGTTAGTTGAAGAATTTGCTTTAATAATAAAGCTATAATTCTTTATGAAATCTATTACATTAAACTTACATTAGTTTAATTTAAAAACTCATAAAATACACAAAGTTTTATTTAGCGGAAAAATATGAAAGCTTTAAAAATCATGTTAAATTACTATATTATTACACACGGGTAAATTTCTTAAATGAAAAGCTTTTCAATCGAAAAGCGTTAAAAGCTCAGGATGCTACGTCTCAAATTCTGGTAAAGCTTTTTAGGAGTTAGAAAGCCTATTTTCGTTACAGAAACATATCAAATTTTACTTTATAAATGCTAATTTATGTACACAAAAAAGCTTCTCTCAAATACGTGAAAAAGAAAATTCAACCAATTGATTTATGAGTTCGGTGTGTATTTGATATTGTGTCATTGGCTTTAATAAATTCATTCTATATAGACATAGCACAGTGAGATTTTCTTCCGCTTATACTTTTTCAATGCTCGCACAGCAGAGGAAGCTGATCCGACAGACTACGGACGGATACGGAGTAAAAGTGTGGTGAAAGAAGAAGTAAAAAAAATGAGACTTCCTCTATGCCACAGGAATATTTGAGCTCATCTCGCTATGATGTTCTCACATTCTCGCTCATACATTCCATCATATATGTAGGTATAAGTACATCCTCGCATAAGGATTGATGGCACCTCATTTCTCATCTACTCCGAGACAGTGCCCAACTGGAGAATCAACTGACAAGCTCGGCTTGTGGATGTTACCTCACCAATTATGGGGGATTGTGGGTGCGAGAAAGGATGGTGTGTTGGCTGTGATTCCCATCATCTTCAGTGTCGGAGAATATGATAGTTTCCACTTGAATTTCTCTCAGAGAGATAAAGTGTTGTGTATTATGTTTTATGCAACAGGGTAACAGCAAAGAAATCCACCAGGCGTGCCTTACTGATGCGTAAAAATCAAGCCGAATTAGTTTGTGGAAATATGGGAAAGGATTGCGGGTTATTTTTTTTAGAAAAGAATTACATCAAATCCTTATGTTGCTCAGGGTTGTAAACTTTCAGTTACCATTACTTTAATCCCCAGAAAAGATTACGATTACTTCGCAATTCGTAATTGACTTTCGGATTACGATTAAAAAGTAATCGTAATTGAAAGTAATTGCAAATAGTTGGTAAGTAATCGGGAATCGTTTTCCGATTACAGATTACAAAAAATTCGTAATTGAAAGTAATGACCATTACTTAGGAAGTAATCGTAATTAAAATTTTGTTTAATAATTACAAAGTAATCCTAATTGTAATTGAAAGTTCGATTACTTTTAATCCTGTGCTCAATTACACAAATACAACCTCGATTACCGGATTACATTTGGATTACTGGATTACATTTGGATTACTCGATTACGTTTCAATTACATCTTAATTACGGGATTACATTTCAATTATTTGCTGATTTCCAGCCAAATTAATGTATTATTCATAGGCGCGTAGCGCCTTCACACAAAAAAACAATTTTTTTATTAATAAAAAACTATTGTGAGGTAGTAATCCTATGTTTATGTAGCGTAATTTTGTTACCATATATACACAACGTCTCACTCTCAATCAAACCATCCACAACTGTAAAGTGAAAAGTGCTCCTAAGTGAAAAAAAGTGCTCACAATCTATAGAGGGGCGCATAAGTTAATGCATGATTTAAGGCTGGTTTACATGCAAAATCATGCATTAACTTATGCGCCACCTAGTATAAGGATTTGCGGAAAATAGATATTGGGTAAGTGAAAATTTTATTTAATAACTAACGAGTTTCCCTGAGAATTTCCCCGGAAGATATAAAATTTTTCTCAGAATTTTTCGTGAAAAGAAATTGCAATTATTATCATAAATAATTGCAGATTTTTAATGGAAAATTGATAGCACGTGGTGCTATCCAGCTTAAACGTTCGTAAACCATAGGTTTTAGCTTTTAAATCTAGGCTTAAATTTCTCTAACCAGGCTTTAATTTTTTAAGCTTTAATTAAGTTTTAAGGACAAATTTTAGTTTCTTGGCCGGACTTAAGTTTTTAAAAGTATCGGCATTGGCCACGCTTGATTTGCACAACGTGGGATCATCATAGTTAGAAAGTGAAATGAAGTTTATTAAAATGAAATGTATTTTTAAAGCCGGCGTGATTGATGTAAAGAACCACTTGAGTTCAACATTGTATTCATTGCTCGACTGTAAGTATATTTGAATTAATTAAATCAATCTACCAATCTACCAATCTAGGTCAAATTTAATCCAAAAACGCATTCAGTTTATCCTTATCTTTAAAAAACCTGACGCAAAAAACTTAAACTCAACCTAAAGATCCAATTTTTGGCTTAAAAAACTAAAGGCTGGCTTAAGAAACAGACTAAGCCAGACTGAGTAGTGAATTTCAACTATATAGGATCATTTTTTTTTATTTAAGTAATTAACATATCCTTTTTATTTCGTTTATATAGTCCCTTTATGTTGTAATTATGACTGGGGCATAAATAAAGTCATCTTATCTTATCTTATCGTAGTAGACTGTAAAAGAACTTAAAAAGCATTTTTTACATTAATCTATAAAGAACATTTCAAAATAACTAAAAATTTCACGTCCAAGATTTCATTGAATTTTCCGAACATTTAATAGATCTGTTGAAGATTTCTTAGAATATCCTTCCCTTTATTCAAGCCATTCCCGTGATTTCTATTGAATTTTTTCAATAAAATTTATTAGTCAATTTAACGAGACCAAAATGCTGAAATTTTATTACATTTCACATCTTTTCAACACATAAACTTTGTCTTTGCATACTTATTGCAATTGTGAGTGTCTGCCAAAGGAGCCGGGAGGGGTTCCAATGTTATTGGAAACTTTCTAGCGATCTTCCACCCTCTATTTCCGGAATTAATGTTCCATCGAATGCGCACCTCGTCATTGCATTAGAAACTGTGCAGTTGTAGAAGCAATTTCCGCTCTTCCTCTCATCCACAAAGTGCTATTAAATTTCAGCAAAGAAGATGCAGCCAAGGGAAGGAATGGGTTTAGGAGTGTCAGTTTGTCTCCAAAACGACCGTATTAAAAATGCTATATAACGAGGATGGATTGGAAATGTCTCCATTTCTATTTTTAAATCCTCATACCGCCTGTTATTCTTGTGTGTGAAGAATATCACACAAGAGAAAATTCTATCTTGGCATTGTGCAATTTTCACAATTTATTAGTTCAACTTTCGAGGAGCAATGGCTAAAGCTTCTAAGGGGGAGACTTTGTCATAAAACTTTTCTACGCACGACAAAAAGAGCCCTTCGTGCATTTGACAAGGGATATTCCTCCTTGGAAGCACTCTCGGTCCATTTTCACCCACTTAAATCGATTTTCGTCACATTTTAATCACACCATGGTCACAACTTTTTTGCCACACTTTTGAGGTTGCTGGAAAAAAAACGAGAAAGATGGTACTCTTACAGGCTGATAAAGCTCGTAGCATATGGTAAATTACCATAAACAATTTGCACGTTTTTTGCAACACTTGAGTGAGATTTAATTATGTGGGTGAACTTTTTTCATCTTGTACCATCTCTAGGCTTTTCTAGGAAGTCTTGTTTCATTTGTGAACTTGACACTTTTACATAAAATCCTTAAGGGGGCAAAATTAATGAATGTTGCTTAAAATTAGCATGACATGGAGTTTATGACCTTCTCAACTGTAAGTTATTTCCCAAATTAACATTTTAACATTTCCTTTAGGAACTTTAAGGAGAAAGTTTTTCATGAATTTATTGCAAAAGTGGTAGTCAAGCCTGAATATTGTAGCGATTTTTATTCTGAAGCGTATAATTCGGCTCGACGCCACATCGCATACTTAGATCAACTGGTGTACTGGCGGACGTCACGGATCTTTTTTATGTACTTACAATGGGGGTTTATCTTCTAAACGAAATTACTCGGATCTTCAGAAATATTCGGATTATTCGCCAAGGAAATGCAAATAGGTCTACCTAACAAACCCTCAAGATGATAAATTCCAATGTAAAAACATTTTAATCAAACCGAAAAATACTAAATTCAAGCCTAAGGGAGTTATCCCACTTAAGCTCTAAGCACTTGATGCTTAAGATTTTACATATGAAAAAACGAGAAAAAATACCGTTGTTTTCTCTTTGGTACTCACATAGAGGTTATGATGCTCAAGCACTTGGAGCTTAAGTGTGATAGCCCCGTAAGAGTTCTAAATTCAAACTAAAAAAAAGAATAATTTCATCCGATAAATATTTGGTTTTAAGCCCAAAACAGCACAAATTGAGGAACAAAATTTTTGAAATAAAAAACATTAGATCCTAAACAAGGACTAATTTCAAACCGAAAAGTGTAGTAAAATAATGCTTAAAAGTATTGTAGTAAATTGAATAATTCTTACAAAATTACCTGTACTAAGAAATATTTTCATTTATGTTTTCATAAGAAATGGAGAATGTGTAAACATGATGCCAAAATATTTTCAATAGCACAGAATCTTTACCTTGTGACAAGGGTGCTGTCAATAATACATCAATGATGAAGAGGACACACGTGTGTTAAATTTAAAAAAAAAAGTGAAATTTTCCGTTTTTCAGAATTTCGTGTAAACATTTATTATATTCTTGAGAATTTGATAAAGAAAAACTCTTTTAATGTCGACGTGACGTCCTTCGTGTAAGGATTTTGATTTTTTTTTCTCATCACAGCAATAAAATTCTATTAAATTCCATTCCAATCTGTACACGAGTATCTAATTTTGGGGTGTTTGCTCAAAAGTGGAATAAATGGTGAAAGACGCAAAAAAAACCAACGAGATGAAGTAAAATTATTCCAGATTTTTACGCTCAACAATTTCTCCACCTACACAGGTAAAATCACCAACGATAATCCACAATCTCTTCACCCCAAAAGAATTCTTCAGCATCGCACAATTGAATTTTCTCCTCCCTATCTGCCATGGAAAACCACCCCACAAATGTGGATTGAAAAATTACAGAGATAATTTGCTAGAATGTGGGGCGGAACGTAATCGTATGAAAGTCTTGGTTATCAAAAAATAAATAAAATATTCTTGCTGATGTGGGACTTACTTGGAAATACAGGACAATCTTGCACATTGTTTTCCCCATGAACCACGTCTCGGTCACATCCCATACTACAGTTGGTGGTAAACAGAAGAGAATCACAAAGAAATCTGCCACAGCCAGATTTACGATGAAAATGTTCGTCACAGTCCTCATGCTGTGATTCGTATAGACGGCAATGCACACAAGAGCATTTCCCACCTGAAATTGGAGGAAAAACAATGATTGAACAATTTTCACGCTCTTCTCAGTAGAATATGTGTACACCTACATATTGAAATTGAAAAATTAAAGGGAAAGAAAATGTGAAAAGAGGAACTATTTTCGCTCTGTTTCATTGAAAACATAGAAAAGGTAACTAAATATTTTTAAAATTCTATGTATTTCAGTTAGAATCTATTCGTGCTAGCCATTGAAATATCTATTTCTCAATGAAAATTAATTACACCCTTATATTACCCTTTTCGTTGCCTTGATATACCTTCGAAAACCATTAATAAATAAAGTTTATTCACAAAATCTATTAATTTTTCTTGAAGTGTGTATATTTTTTTTCGTTTTTCCGGTAATTAATTGAATGCTCTATACCCTCAATTATTTTGTGTTAAGTCAATTGAAGAAAAGGGTGATTAATTTTCAAACATGATCCATGAGATCGCGTGTCAATTCATGAATTTTAAATAAAAGCTTCCTTATTATTTAATACTTATGTTTCGTGTATACCTACCTTTAAGCTTTAAGCTCTATCTTACATATGTACATATATACAATAGAAATATAGGTTTGTGCGACTTGTGGTGTGCCCGTGAATTTTATGTCATGCCCCATTCCATTCATAGATAGTCACAATCGATATCATTCTTGGAGGGCAGAAGAACATGGCTTTTCCACACAAAAAAAACTAAAGGACGAGCATTTTGAACGAATGAAATTCCTAAGAAAGCTTGTCCATGCCATCATCTGCCTATCGGGGATGTCGCTTGTTTTCCCGTGAAACAATCCATGTTGGTTGTTTAATTAGAAATTGCTGGAGTCCCTCCCCAAATGAACTCTAATATTATTTGGCATAGGCTTTTATGAACTCATAAACGCAGTCTGGCTTTCGTCACCCACCTCCGCCCCCCTATTCCACTATCAGCTGTTGCCCTTGTAATCTCTTTGGTCAATTTTGTTGAGATTTCCAAAGGGACGAGAAGGTGGAGTATGAGGAAAATGTTTATTGGGTACCGATAAAAGCATCTCCAAAGAGATTATGCCTTGTGGATGAATTTTAATTAAAATGTTCCACATACCACACAGCATTTTGCATTGAAGTGAAATTTATATTGCACTATTATTGCCTTCATAGTCATATAACTCAGTGAAGCAGACGGTGAAATAATAATAATAATAATTTGATTACTGCTTCAAGGATCAAGATGTTCTTCTATTGCACTGTTATGCATATTGTATAGGACGTTAAGACGCTCACGAAGACATATAAACCTATATTTATTTATTGGAAAATATTTATTTATTATATCTGGAACGTTTTTTATTTTAATTTCAGACATTGTAGATTTCGGGCAATTGGGTTCAAGCTTAGCTTCGAATTTTAAATATGAAAATGCAGTAAATCTGAGAATATTTATTTTTCAATTATTAAAGATTTAAAACTTTATTTTAACATGAGAACTGAGCTATCTCGATTCTTAGATTAAATATTTAAAAGTCACAATTAATCTCCTTTAAGCGTTAGAATATTATGAATAACACGGAGTTTATTGTCTTAACATCCATCGAATATGTCATCATCCTTTATGCAACCAAATATTTCCAAAAATTACGTAAATAGTAACTTGAACTGTTCTTATTATCATGCAAATACCTTTGATTCTCACTGAATAATTTATGGCCTTATATGTAGGATGTTACTTTCAGCAATTTCTTACGTACATTGTTAAACGAATACATCGTGAAAGGTTAAAACATGAAAATCATCTCGTTACTCAAAATAACACTTCTGCAAATTTCCCTTTATGGCACAAAATACTCTATTTGCATTACTTTGTATATATATTTATTCAAGTATACGAACAATATGATTCAATTTTACTTCTCTATCTAGTTATATCAAATTTTGAATTTAATTTGCAAATTGCAAAATGATCTAGAGAGGAGAAATCAATTGAAGCAAAATATTATCTTATAGCTTAATGCAAAAAAATAACGACAACCAATACAAAATATTGAGCATTTTTTGATAAGAAATCCGTATTGTTCGATAATGTAGTATAAAATTGCAACGATTATTCAATCAGGAAGTCAATTTGTATCAGTACAAAATGTACTGGAAATGAATTGAAATTGCAATTGAAATTCAAAAGCAACTTACCAATCCCATGATAAAAACGATGGAATGGGAGAAGATGAGAATCCACTCGGAGATTGAGGGATAAATGTAGTCGTAGACGAGATTGACGTACTCCTCATAGGTGAGATTGCAGTACATTGGTTCACCGACGCATGTAATGTTGTGATCAATTACACAATCAGGATCCTCGTGTTCGATACACGTGGCATTCTGGAGGGTATGGGACGCAGCAGGTGCACTTACTAAGTCCACAAAATACTGATCAATGTCCTCACTTGTAAATGCCGTCGTATTCTCGATGGGGTAATGAAATGCACCTCCATCGGGGGATGTATATAAATTATGACTCCTTCTCGTCCTCTCGTGATGAATGCCATGTATTCGATGATCGTGCCTTTTGAGGACATTTAAACTACCCTGTGCCACGGAGCTTTCATCACGGGCGGCACAGGATGCAAGTGTTGCAAGGAGGATGATTAGAAGTTGCCTTAATTGGTGCATCATTGTGCTTTCGTTACGAGGCACATGGAAATATTTTTTTTGTATAAAAAAAGCTCACGAGAAGTTATCTCCCTCTGCACATCACAAGTTCATGTAATTCACTATCTCTTCCACTCTTCTCCTCCATTAGGACTAACTTTTTCTTTAAATCCTCACATCTCAATAGCTCTACAAAATGTTCTCGTTCACACGCTGACGACAAAGTTAGCACTTTTCTTTCACCACATATATATTTTTTGCGTACATATAGTGATTCCTAAATTAAATTTCACCATGAAATGTGATTTTTCACTCTATAACATTTATAAGATGTTGATTACATATATATTTCAAATGGCAAATGCGAGTTGAGTTGGGTGATTTTCACTCACGGAGCTTTGATATATACTCCCTTATTTGATCATTTCGCACTCTGCTACACTTTATGCATTTTATCGTGAGTGCTTACTCAAGGGGTGAGATATATTTTTAAAAATATTTAAATAAAGGCTAAGAATAAAGAAATTGTTCTTTCATACATTTTTCAAATGGTAAGTGTTAAATGTTTTAAAAGAAAAGAAGCTTTAAGTGAAAAATAAAGAGTTAAGTTAAAAAAAATCATGTCTCTTAATCATTCTGTATGTAATTTATAAAGTAGAAAACCCCTCGGAAATCTCACCTTTAAATTCAATCGCATTTGTCATGCTCCTAAATTAGATTAATCCTTAATTCTTTATTCAAAAGTCTGAATATTTAAAGTAAATTCACAATGACAGTTTCAGAAAGAAAAATCTACTATTAGATGAGCTTTCATCTCCTAAGCTATCCTGATGCAATCTCATCGGAAAAGATAAAAAAAAAATAAATTCAATTAGAATAGGTATGTGGATAAAAACAAGAAAAGAGTAAATGCAAGGGATAAATTCTAAGGAAGTTTAATTCATAGACACGAGTGTGTCTTGTTAGAATTACTTGAGAAGTTGAGACAAGGGATTTCAGGGGGATATTCCACATCAAAATCAATACGGAAAATTCGAAAGCAAAATATACACTGCCGTTGAAGAAGGAATTTTTCAATCTACTCCCGACAGTGCTGAACCTCTTTCGCTGCCTTATACAATGTGCTTGCTAAATCACAGAGAAAATTCGACGTTGGAATTTTTTTTTCTGCAGTGTGAAATACTTCCCAGTAAGTACCGTCATGTGTGGAAGAAAATCAATATTTACTGCCACATGGAAAAGTGTCGAAGATTAATTTATCCCCATAAAAGTTGAAATACTTTGCAAAAATATCGAAGGTCGTAAATTAAATTGAAAATAGCTGATGATAAAAACAAATTAAGAGGCTATTGTAGAAGATATTGTGTTTTATATTTCACAGGCATTCCCAATAATATCCATGGCAGTGCTATTTATATGGGATTTTATGTGCTAAAAGCTCTTGATTAATATACACTTTAAAAGTTTTTAAGATGCTTCGAGTAAAAACATCCGCGACACCCCATCCCACACACACATACAGCACCCCGCGCGTGTGTGGAAATCAATTTTAATGGTTGGTACTTGAAGGACTTTGCCATACACCACCCACTTCCTGGACATTTCACACCACCCACAGATTCCCCCCTCACAGTTACACCCACATAAAAAATCACCACGTACACCTTTTTAACTGTTTATTAGAAAAACGTCAGTGGTATTTAGCCCAGGGGGTGAGTGGGATGTTGTGAAAAGGATTTTTATCCCTTTGGCACCAAAATACATATTAAACACACATTTTCACCACGTTTTCCACCCAACATTTTGGGTTTGGTGGCAACCGAACGGACCCCCGCGCGACAATGGCTAAAAATTCCATTTCTTTTCCACCATCCATAACAATACAGCACAACACCACATACTTTTATTATGTGATTTATGGCAAAGTGTATTAATTTTATTTGTTCATAAAATTTTTATTGCCAATTCACATCGTCAGAGCGTGACTTTTCCACACTCACGCCGTGAAAATATGTGTAAATTTTCCTCTTTGAATTCTTCGAACCATCATGGGGTTTCTTCGTAAATTTATTTCGTGTCTCCACAGACGCTCATCAATATCCATCGCCCATGAGATCTTCTTGTCCTATATGCAAAAATCTCCCTGTATTTGCTGAAGCATTTTCGCAAAATTGCAAAAGAGAAATTTGGAATATTGAATTTGATTGCCCGAAGGCTAAAGGGCGCGGTATTCCGAACGAATTGAATGATATTTTTAGAGACAACGATGATGGGGGTTTCGTATAGTAAAGTAATTCACATATTTGAGTAAAATATGTATAAAATTTTAGACTATAGAGTACACACTGTATTGGAATACTTCATACATAAGGCGAAGTTCATCTCAATCTAAACGATAAATTGAAAAATTCGTTTCACAAAACGCGGTACATAATTTTGAAAATCAATTTATGGAATATTTTTAATATAATTAGCAAAGCTCACAAACATTTCTTTGCCTATTTGGTTGTAGTTTGTTAGATTATTAAGAAATTAGACGATTATCAATGATATTTGATTAGGTTTCAATTCAGTTTTAGTTAATTACTCGAATGTACATAGCACAGGTATACACATTCATATCGTGTAAACATTTCCATAAATAATTAATAATTACTCCAGACGTGCAACATTGAATGTAATATTTATTTATATTATAGTACCTACTATTATATTTTATTTTTTATTTATTTTAATTAAATAAAATCTTTTTTTTTTAATTACTTGTAAGTTCGATAATATTTTGTAAAATATTCTCAATACATCGTAGGGTCATAGTCTTCAGTGTATTCCGTAATATTATACAAATATTGAATTTAATTAATAATTAAAATCTCACAAACCGCATCGTAATCAATATAGTGTGCACAGTGTTAGGTACATAAACTATAGCAAATATATATGTATGTAATACTTCTTAAGAGTTCTCCGCAATACAGTGCACAGGGCAAAGGAGAGATTCAACTTGATTGAAAATTGATGAATTTATAGAAGAACGCTTCGCACAATTCCTGCGAGACCTTCATCAAGGAGTTCACGCGGGCGGAGGATTAGAATGGCGACAATATTTTCATTTAATCATCATCATCTTTCATCGTCATACTCGTCAATTTTCTCTATATTATCCTATTTTTCTTCTTCTTCCAAACTCCCACTGATAAATGCCAGCCGATTTTTTTCGTCCAAGAAGTCGATAAATTGAAAATTCGTCTGTTCAAAATTCACATGATCGATACTAGATGAGAAATTGATAGCAAATGAAACAAATAAGGATATTTCGGGCAGCAACGGTGTAATGTAATTTTAGGATGAATTGCGGGGGAGAAAATGCAATTTCATCCTGAATTCAGTGGTGCACATTGAATCTTATCTATTTTTCCGGAGCGCACGGACCACAATGTGAAAGTTCAATGCAAGAGGGTCTGTACAGGAGGAATAATAAAGTGAAAAAGCATAAAAGTATTCTGGACATGCTCTACTATTTACGATTCGTACTATAAATCATGTGAGAACCCCCTATATAACTTTTTAGAGCGTACCATTCTTCTTTGGTTTAAATTTCTTTATTTTTAAGATAAATTTTTGTTGATATTGTTTTTTTTTTAATATTAAATTAAAGTGGAATTTCCGAATTTTTAAAGGATACGAAAAACATTTTACAAATTCATTGAAAAATTCTGATTTTATACTGTTGAACTTATGATCTTTTATTTGTAAAGCATACACAACATCAAACAATTTTCAAAAATACTTTTAGAGTAAAATTTCAATATTTATGTTGTACTTTATATTTTCTCCATTGAAAGTGCATCATATTTGTATAATTTTGCACCCAATCGCCTTTGCAATCCTTTTAGTGTCGACGCTATTGCAATGCACACGGGTTCTAAAGAAAACATATATGATTCTCAAAAAGGCTTTTATAAATATGAATGTGCGTGGATAGTATCAGAGTAAACTACTCCCCCCACCCAACTCTATCTCATTCTCATAAATGTTTTATAACGAAAAGCAGATGCATTTTGCAATATGATAAAATATGTATGCCTTCATATTGCAGTATGTCGTACCAACCATAATTTATTCCCATTTGAAGAATTTCTGTAAAATTTGAGTCAAAAAATTTTTATAATCCCCAAATGCGAAGGTATTTCCGTTATACCTGTGTAATTCATGCCAAATATGTTTAAATATATCAAGGAAATTCAATTTATGTATTTCAGATTTTGTGGTAAAATATTTGCATAAATTTTAATGACTTGTCTTTGGCAAAAAACAGGAAGTTTTTTATGAGTAAAAATATCATACTGAATTGGCGAAATGAAATTTTCTTTTTTAAACGAAACATTTTATAAGCCGGAGATGAGGAAGAAAATTTAAATGTGAAATATGAGAAAACCTGTAAGACATGCGATTTATGTTATCAATGCGATGAAAGGAAAAATGTCACTCACAGGCCTGATGAGGATATGTTGTCGTACACCACCAATAAAAGTCACGAGAATTTATTGATAAAATGTATGTGGTTGAAGTAATTTTATGAGCATCAAAGGGAACGTTGTTAGACCTTTCAGAGTACAATGTATCGATTTTGCTTATCAAAAATCATCTTTGGTTAATGACGTAAAAATTTAAATAGTAAAGAAATTTGTTAAATGTCAACGTAAATTACCAAAATGGGGCAAAATTACTCAACTTTTCCTTCCTTTCATGGAGGCGTGTACAAGAGGAAATAATTTCCCAACACCTTATATCATGTTATATCATTGGGAAAAGAACTTTGTACCCCCAGTGTCTCTTGTGACTAATTTTGGCACAGATTTTATCTGCATGGAGTGGAAAATGTTTTGAAATTCCGGTTAGAATAAACTTTTTGATGAAAATTATTCTATACAAAACGGTAACTTTTCATTGAAATAAAATGCAAATAGCCCAACAAATGTTTCAGCGCGTCCACTCATTAATTTTCCACGTGAAGTGATATTTTATAAAAGCCCCCAACATTTTGCAAATATTTATACCCCTGAGCTATCAACCCACACCTTCATTTTGAATTTTATTATAAATCCTCTGTGTAATGGTATTATTTGATTTAAAAGTTTTTTTTCCATGTGAGAATTTTCCGAAAGTGATATCACAGTGGGAAACAAACGCCACACTTCCTGCTGCGGAAAGTGCATTAAAATGGTGAAAAACATACAGAAAAAAGTTTCCTTGTGTGACTTTAAAATAGTCATTGAGCAAATATTGACTAAACAATTCCCATAGTTGAATTTACAAGGGAAGGAAATTTGAGCGAGCTTTTCCGGTTTGCTATGAAACTTTTCTAATTGAAATTTAAACTTCACTTTTGATGGAATAAATTTCCATTAAACGCAGTTGTTTATTAGTTTAGTATAAAGTACTTTCCATAAATTAAACGGTTCTAACTGATGCGGAATCGGGAAAATCGATTTTTAATTGACAGAAAAAAAATTCTCATAAAATAAAAAAATGAGAGTTTAATTTTTATAATAATTCAAAGAATAATAATAATTTAAAGAATATTAATAAAGATGAAGCCGATGAAGCAGATATTGAAAATTTTCAATTTCCCAGAGAAAGTATTATCATTTTTCATGGAAAATCTTATGGCCTTTCCATTCTTTTAGCATGCATAAAATATTCTTTTCCTAAGAAGACAAATATTATTGCGCTTTACCGCCCACACAAGGAAATTTTTCTCATAATTCAGAGAATTTTTTTTAAAAATCCAAAACGTGCCACAAGGAGTTGAATAGAGGATTTTCATTTGAGGACTTTTCTCTCTATTTCAACAATAGCCCTATACATATCCTTTTCAATTGTATTTGAAGCACTCAAACTATATATGTACGTTCCACGCGAAGAGTATTTGAAAAATGTATGGCTGAAGCTGTATTTGAAAATTGCCTGCATAGTGCAAGAAACCATTGATATGAATAGCGGAGAGAGAAAAAAATCATACAATCAAAGAATAGAAAACTTTTTTTTAGAACTTTTACGTGGGCTTTTGCTTTCCACATTGGCAGAAATGAAGCTTTGAAATTTGAACGAGCTTTCGTCCTTCACATCTAGATATTTTTTTTAATCAATTTTTAATATAAAAGGTGTTTATCTAAATGAAAATATTTAAATTTTCCTCTATTGAGAAAAAACCTCGAATATGCAGTTACTCTTTGTAGTTTGATTTTATTCTTATATTCAGATCCTATTAGAGAGTTACAATAAGAACTTAAAATTATATTTTTTCCATAAAAAAATCTTTAGAAAATGAAAGAAAGATATAAAAAAGAACTTCCATTTGAAAATTATTTATAAAATAAACTTCAAAATCCCTAAAAGTTCAGCTTTTTATTTCCCGCAGTAATGTATAAAATGTAAAATACAATAGTACCTATATATTTTTCCACATCGCTGTTTTCTATAGTTCTTTTGCTTGAGTTGCCGCACCTCAAATTAACCATAAACTTTTCTTCATATTGCAAAGCCCCTGTGTGTTTTGATAGAACTATTTGTATTGTTGAAGTAAAATGCAGAAAAAACACTTTTTTGCGGTTTCAAACATCGCTGTTTGAGTATAAACATTGTGGGAAAATTGTGAATTAAATTTAACCACACACGGCATGTGGTACCAGAAATAGAGGAGGCAAAAGAGAAGAAATTTTCATAGTTATGAGCTATTATCGCAACATGTACGTAAAATTACTCAAAAAGCCCCCGTTTATTTTGAGTGGGTGTTGATTGAGCGGGAATCACAGTGTTTGTTCAGAAACACTCCTAATTCTAATACAACAAAACACCGATAAATCTCTCCTTCCAATCAGAGGGAAAATTTGTAAATTAATCTGTCAATAATATGGAGGGTGAAAACGATTGATTTATTAATTGGTTAGAAATGGCGAAGGACAAGGAAGATTAATTTCTTTGAAAGTGCCCATTGTTCTTTCAGTTCAATCTATATCCCAATGAAATTTTATGCTCAAACAGGAGGTGGAGAAGTTGGTTAAGAAAGGATTTGTTCAAAAAGTTTTTAGCTATAGGGTAGGTGAAAGTAAAGCTCATAATTTTTTGTTGTATAGAAAGATTTTCTCCGGCCTTTCATTGAAGCAAATTGAGGTATTTATTGGAAATGAAATAATTTAAAATTAATGCTTTAACATCTCTTGATCAGTTTCGCTCAACAGTTCATTGAGGAATACCAATCAAAACACATTTAGATCCTTAATTACTCAACGAACAAAATTTGTGAAAATTTATGAACACTCTATGGGATAGTAAATGCCAAGTGGACCGTTAAACACTTCATGGGGTGTGGAGAGTATTCAAAATACCATAAAAACATAAAATAATAATGCATTTTACAAGGATATAAAGAATATATATTCCAACACACCGCACAGTGGCATCAACATTTTGGCGTCAAAGAAAATATACAGAATGTTTAGAATTTGAAGGATTATTTTGTACAGATATTTTTCACCCTTCTTGGCAGGAAAAGCATTTCTGACGCGCGTACAAAAGTCAATGGTGCGAAAATACATATCAAAGCAATTTGAGTGATTTCAAGCTGCAATGGAATTTTCTATTTTTCTCCTCTTTAACATTTTCAAAACACTCTTGTATGTTTATGATTCCGCCACGTTTAATTTGTGTGTTATCGAAATGTTGGGACGGTGCAAAAAAACACGCAGGAAGCATGCGCAAGTGCCTAATACGAAAGCACATTAACTAACCTTCGTTTTTCGCAAGTACGTTTAGGCTGCGAAGAGGTTTCACAATTAAGTTGAATGTGGCGAAAATATCTTCTATAAATATTGCAGTCTCAATGTAAATTGATTTTTTCTCAGCTTTCTAAAACCCATATTACTCCGAATTTATTTCTTTTTTCGTGACCTCAACGGCTGAGAAGAAAAATGAAGAGGTGAAAGCACGCGGTAAGTCTGATGTTGCCTTTTGAGAATTTTTTTCTTCCCGACAAAATGTTTCATCTTTCCCTCTAAATAGATTCTTATACATAAATTCGCTCTCTTCGCGCTTTTTCCTCTTCACCTATACCGGCAGTTCCTCAAAAGCACCTTCACCACCACCGACCATCAGCAACATCCGCGTTTTTTTTCGCACACCGTACAAAGTGGGAAAATATCTCTTGAAATTTATTGTAAAAGGCACACCATGTGTAAGAAATTCGATAGAGAGAAGGAGTTATCTCCACTAGGCAGCTGCAAGCACCGAATGAAGATGATCCCAAAGTGTTTGTAAGAATTTCCGTGAGAAGTTGCCAAAAGTTTTGGAAGGAAATTTGTAAAGTGAATATCATTGGCACTTGTATGAAATTTATTGCATACATAATTTATTGTGGTTTTTGGTGAAAGAACATAATAAAGAATCACCAGGAAAAAAAATGAGAAAATAAAACTCCTGCAAAATTTTTCATAGAAATGAGATAACTTTTTGTATTATTTTCTTTAGGTAAGAATAGGATAAATATTTAAATAGGAGAGTCTGGGGCCAACTTAGGTCGATTTTGTTAGGGACCAGAAAATCAAGCTAAAAAAAATAATATCAAACTTTAAAAATTTGATGAAACCATTAAAGGATTATGGACTAATGAAGTTGGCAAGATCGCATTTTAGAGTATTTTTTCGATGATGTAACAAGTAGCCCCACTCTCCCCTATAGCTATTCTAGCGGAATAAACCATAAGGCTCAAAATCGCTTAAAAAAGAATCGCGAATCCTTGCAATTCCATTCGAAGAAAATAACAGCCAATAATCCTTATAAAAATAGCAATTGGAAAGAGATAAGGACGAATTGAAAATCAAATGTAATGTTGTGCATGTTAAGAGCTCTTTTATGATTCCCAATCGAATAATGGAGTAAATGTGTGGAAATTCGGAAGATTTCCCGAGGGTGCTTTGTATATAAAATAAGACCATTCCCAACTACCATTGTCATGCGTAAAGTGTCCCAATGAGTACAACGTATATCGCCAATTGATTTCTCATTAAGGGCACATGCCAATGGAATAAATACGTGTTTGAGATGAAAATAAGATTATCATGAAATTATACATGAGATTATTGAATCAATCGACCGAGAAGAAGGCACCGCAGTATAAAGATTTTATAGCTGAAAGATGCTGTGAGTCTTTTGACCCAAATCCCTTGTTGTTCATCTACAATTCCCTTGGCGTGAGTTGATAAATTGAAGAATAAATAAATCGAGAGCCAAAATAGATCAGAAATTCAAGCCACATTTCTTTTGAGAACTCCAAAAGAATGGTCCTTGTTTTCAAACGCCATGTTTATTTTTCTATTTTCCCCCGGCTCTTTCACCATTCTCCTCCCCCACTTCATTGCTCTTCTCATTACACGCAAACTTAAATGTCTCTGGGGACGAAAAAATATTGTATATCTCAGCATAAATCGTGGTTTCGTCTAGCCCGGAGGATTGTGGAAAAAACAGCAGAACAACGGACCACAAATCGAAGACAATGTGTACCACACATTTCATTTTACATCCTTTTTACAAGAAAAAAAATATATTTTGCCCTTCATAGAACGGCTCATTGTGCATTCATTTCACGCACAAATCAGAAAATCAAGTGTGCAGAATCCACCGCACAAGAGCGGATGTCGAAGGGGAAGTGAACATCGCTGTGTAATCATGAATATTTTATTCAAAAACAAAAGATTTAATCCACGGATGGATTCCACACGCCACAGGATTTTTGGGGGTGAAAACATTCCCACTCACGCTAAACAATTGAGCAATCATGGGGTTTTTTTTACCAGAGACCAGAGGGATTATTCGTCAATGATAAAAGATTTAGAGGGGATAATACTAAAATCCCTAACGATATTTTTGGGTATTTTTTTTGAATACTTTGAATACTCTAAATTACAATTTCGAGAGATTTTGGCGATCAGCGTGAGAATAAATTCCATAGAATGTTGAATAAAACCAATAAATTAATTCAGTCTGATTTACTTTCATCATAAAATTTCTTTTGAACTTGACACTGAAAGTTAAACAACAAATAAAATAAATTGTAGGAGATGTTGCAAGTTGTCTTCTAACTCTATTAACAATAACATAACCCCAGAGACGAATTTATGTCTTTTCTTTTACATAAAATGTAGTTTCTGTAGTTTCAGATCGCGACTTTTATATAAATCCAAATTTCTTGAATTACCCCATTGCTTTTCATGTTTTTTCTTTCATAGAAAAAAAATCTGCAGAGTTCAGCAATAAAAGTCTCACAGAGATATGCCATAAATTCTCCCAATCTCCTATTCTTAGTGAAATTTATCTTGTGACGAGTTAATGGGTTGCGAAAATAGATTTTTTCCAACTATTCTCAGACGTGGTGCTGGTGTAGTTCACCTCACTCAACCCCTCTTGTACCTGGAACCTTAACCTCTGATTCACTTCTCGTCTAATTTTAGAAACTGTCGTCGCAGAAAAAATTGAGCTGTATAAGAAAAAAATCAACTTCATAAATCAAAAATGCTAAGATCGAAATTTTTCAGCACATTAATTAAATCTCATGAGAATAATTTATCATAAACGTCTTCATATTGACGTTGAAATCTTCCAATTTCATCACACTCTGATTTTCTTCCATTTCCCCATGAATTCTTTTCGCGCTTTTTTCTCATCCAACCAAGTTTTTCATTTCGCGTAAAATTCCGCATGACAGTTTTAGGTCAGAGTTTCATTGACATTTTTCCACGCTCTATATGAAGCATCTGGAGAGAATTCTTTCAAATTCTTAGATATTTTTGGTGAAACATTATCCGTGTATTGAGCTTTTATTTTCTGCACATTCACAAGAAACTCAAGATGCATTTTTCATTCAGCAAACTATCAATTTTCCCTTCGACACATCACCATAAGGGGGTAAAGTCTTCGTATTTGTGGTGAACCGCACTATATCAGGTTGTTTTTGGTTCAAATTCATCACCGGATATACTCTCAGTTTGCGATGTAGCCGGAGATTGATGCGATAAATTCGGACAAGAGATTCTTGACGAAAAGCTCTCAAAAGAACAATCTACTCTCTTATCCATATAAATGCCCTCGAATTAACCCCAATGCCACTTTATGTACTACATACCATCGACCCTAAATCAATGTTTGCACAGCCAGAAAGTACAAGACAAAGAAATTCGTACAATGAAATATCAAAAGGATTCCAAGAAGAATCAACGTATTCTTTCAATAGCCTTTATAACTTCAAGAATATTCTCGTGCATGACTTCATTAAAATATCCTGTGAAACAGGCATGAAAATACCGTAGAAAATTGTAATGAAAATTTTCAGGTGTTTTGTCACGTTAATCAATCTCTGTCTTTATTCCATCATGTTATTGTTTAAAGACAGGTATATACATATGTTATGGCATAAGTACATAAGAGGAACTTTTGTTGGGGTGAGGAAGAGGAGCATATTTTTATATGAAAAAATCAGTTCATAACCAGAAGAATAATGGAAAAACTTTTGTAAAATATAATCTGGAATTTTCTTCTTATTCTGGTCAAATTTAAATTCAAGATGGGTTGTTGAACTTTTAAAAATGAAATCTATTAAAAAAGTAAATTTTAATAATATCAGTTTGAGAAAAAAAACTTACTTGAGCAATTCCAGAAATTTCTTTTGATTTTTTTAGGTCCCTTTCTATTTCTACCTGATACCTCCTTAGCATTTGAAATAAAAATAACGTTAAGAAATAGTCATTAATTATAACAAAGGTTACCCACCACCACTTCCCCCCCCCTTCCTCTTTTCACAATTTTAACATTCAACTTTATACGCTCATAAGACTTATAAGCATTGCTAATGTTTCTTTGTGATGATTGTAGATGGTCGCATTCGATAAGGTCACCCCATTTAATGCTTGTGCGTACAAATCAAATTAAAGTCCTTCCTTCCAGTTTGACCGAACTCAAAACTAAATCACAACTAAAGGGATAATCTTTCTGAGTGAAACAATACACAAAACTACTTCATCTCAATAGACATTGCAAAATGTGAGACATATCCTTCTGCAGAAGTGCTTCTCAATTGCAACTCTTCACCCAACTGCAGGACATCCCATTTAGGGTTACAATATACGACTGCGAGTGAAAGCATTCCCATTGTCACAGCATATATAGGGGAGTAATAGACAATCCTTGGGGGCAAATCTCATCTATAAGAGTCAATGGGAAAATAAATCCGGACATTGTCCAACATACTCTTTGACAACTTCAATTAAGGACTTTTTTTTGTTGTGCAAAAATTCCTGGAACTGAATGTACAATCACGTTGATTGTATATTGTATAAGGGGAGAGATATATTGGATGAAATTTCGAGTGATGATATATTGTAACATAATTCTTCGGACTGTGAGGGAAAGTTTCGAAAAATCCTTTTGTAGCCCAGCACTTCTAAAATGTTTCAGAGACTTTCGAGAATCTATTCCATACAATTTTAATTGAAAAAAAAATGAAACAAAACTATATGGTTTTGTTTATACATATTTCCTGTGCAAAGTTTTTTTTATAAACCGAAAGTTCTCAGGTTTTTGCAAATAGAAGAATTTGTAAAAAAAAATGTAATGAGTATTAGGTATGAAAAACCTCGCATATTCAGAATTAAAATGAAAGAGACTAATGATTTTATTCCTTTGGGGAAGTTTCCTGTCTACCTTGGGGGTAATTTAGGTCTCTCAATTTTGTCATATCGGTGGTCAAGGCAAAAGGGATAAACTCTCCCCTTGGGGAAAGCACTTATATGGCTAAAACCACGTGATAATTCCCCATTTGAGGAGATGACTAAAATGGAGACAAAATTCCAGTTGATGGAAGTTGGGTCCGGAGTGAGGGGGTGGACTGGGAAAGTGGATTAATTCAGTGAAGTATGAAAAGCAATTTATTCGGTGCTCCTCTCCGACATTCGCGAGAGGGAATATCTCGAGTGCGTCATGACGTTTCGGAGTACTTTCCCCCAAAAGATCCGAGACAGGGGAGCTTTTCCCCATACCGAAACTTGACTATCGAGAGATGGAATACATTACTGCGATGCCTTCAATGACTTTCAACCCACATATGACGCCGAATACGACAAGCTAAGTCCCCAGTGCAATTGAATTTGGCTTTGGTATGAAACGGTTTCATAGTTTGGGAGATGAAGCAACAATATGCTCTAAATTGAGTACATACTCAACTTTTCACCTGGTAAGCACACCCGATAATAAGGAGAGCTTTTCAAGTATTTAGCATGAAGTGTTGAGTCATTGGAAATCAATTAGGATAGATTGGCGCACCTCCCCCAAACAGGGGGAAGCGAGGGTGGCATGGGGATGGCAAATGTCACAAAATGGAGAGGTTTCATCTGGAAGACCCTTGACACAGTCGTCTCCGCAGAGAGTATGCAAAACTTTCCGAGAGAATGGGAAAAGCTCATGATCATACTAATTGAGGATAATGAGGGATATATTTCGAGGGTTCACTCATTTCACCCATCCTCTCAACAAAAGGACCTCCCCCCCCCCTCCCTTCGGACATATAAACCCAAAGTCCAGAAGTCGATGGCCTAAAGGGTATCTAATTAAAAGTAAATTATGCACGCCTCGCTTACAATGCTTTAGTTTCAAAGCTCACATCCCTTCTTCAACGAATGACGCACACCCCTGATGAAAAGTATAAATTTAATTTATATACAACTCTATAATTTTCATTACAATTTACTTCGTGAACAAAAAAAAATGTACAATGTTATTAATGAGAACTCTTTTGTGCTTTTGTGAAAAAGAAACCACGTTAATTTGCACTAATTAAACTATGAAAAGCTTTATTCGCAAATTGTAGCGTTTTTCTGAGAAAAAAATATATAGTGGGTGATATCTGGTTTTATTAAATTAAATTTTTAATTTTTATGTATAGATGAATATCAGAAAATTGATGACGACCATTGGAAACTGTTTGAAATTAATAACATATGGTGGTGATATATATAATATTTATGTACAATGTACATTTATTTTTGTGTTTTTTTTTTAATACTGAACTGTTGGAAAGGAGTCACTGATTATAGAAAAAAAAATCTTTATTCAAGGCAGATTCAAAGAGCAAGGACACGGTTATACTTTTTAGATGGTGAAAGAAAATTCTTTGAAGAAAGAATCACAGCTAAAAAAAGAGAAATCACAATCTTTTCTCACATTTTGGAAGATTTAAATAGTCAAAAAGTACCTACAATACTGGCATTAAAATTGCATTTTTCGGGTAAATTTTCGCTGGCTTTTCCCATCTAATTCTAGTGATAAATTGGAAGTTTCTTTGCTGATTTCTTATACAGTATTAACCGTGTTCCACGAATAAGTATAATTTTTTGACATGTCAGTGACTAAACTACTTTGGGGCATTTTACTCATTTACCTTGCACTAACAACTTCATCTCCAATTCACTCTTTCACAAAAGCTTTTTTTTTTTTTTACAAAATCCAAGAATTGTTATTTGGTTAACACATATTCAGAAATTTTTAGAAATTTCTCCGAAGTTTACCTTCAAAATTTTCCAGAAAAATCAATTCTCAATCAAAATTATTGAAATTTTGTGTAAGAAATTCTTAGTCTTTCTATAACCGTATCTATTCGATTTATGCCATTTATTCTCTCACAGTTAACATGCCGAGTGTACTAAATATGTATATTTTTTTAGTTTTCAAGGTTAAATTTTTATTTTGCGTATGCTTATCTAAAATTTTCCACGATCAAGGAATATTAATAATTTGTGAAAGATAAAACAAACATAATTAACATTTATTAGGTACTGCGATGAATAATTCTTATGCTGTCTTTCAAAGATTTCTGTTATTAATTAACCAGATATTTAAATAAGCATTCAATTCATTAAAAATTAATCGCAGAGTACACTTTAATGTCACTTAGCACTTCACAGCAAATCTCCTCATCGAATTCGATTTGTCTTTTAGCTCTGTGAGAGTACTTTGGGCACTTTTGAGTTACTTTGCACGACAGTCTTTAAGAACTTTTCGTGTATTGCACTCAGAGTGTACATAAAGTTCGTAAATTGTTTCACAAGTTTTGTCCTCCTTCTCCACTATTCCTTACTTAAGAACTTTGGTTTTGTTAAAGCTATCTGCTAAGATTCTCATTGCGAACTTCATGTTGATTTCACTGTTTGCATTTCATTTAACTATACATAGTTAATTTTCCACATAAGCGGTAAATTCGTAGAATTTAATTTTCAATTAAATGAACCCACGCATTCATGGAATCCCTCGGACATTTACTTTCATTTTCATACCAAAAATGAGTGGAATGTTTAAGGAAAAACCACAGGAATTGCAAAATAACCTCTAAGAGTGCTTGAAATTCTTCAATGAGAATGAAGGGAGAAGAAAATGCCCAAAAAAAGCCCTTTGTGGTAAGGAAAAAAATGTTTGAGTTTTTCTTCATAAAAACGCAATTTGTGCCACTTTGTGTCTCTCATACAGTGTGTGAAAAGCCCTAAATGCGATTACAATGAAGAAGTTAAAAGCCTCTTGTGAAAATTCCTCTGTAATCCCCTCTTTTGCTGAATTTTCATGCGAAGGAAATGTTTAATACATATATGAATAAGCTTGTTAGATGGAAAATCCATCAGAGATTTTCGAAAATGTTTTAGTTATTAGTTAAAAGATTTGATCTCGAAGGAAAAATCAAGGTTCAATAAAATATTTAACAGAGAAAGATCAAAATTAATCAAAAGATTTTTTTGGCATTTTCCTGGAAAATTTTATGCATATCATTTTCACGTCAAACGGCTTCAATTTTCACATTCCATCCGAAAAATTTATATTGTCTCGGGGAAATCAAGCATAAAAAATGTCCTTTACATCCCTTGTCAATCATCCCTAATTAGGGCTAAAGTTTTCGCCCGAGAGTACCGAATAACTTGGCGAGCTTTAATTAAAGATGGATCAAAGGTAAAAGTAATAAAAAAATTCACCTTATCGCTATAATCACACCTTCTCAATAAAGGAGAAAACTTTTCTCAAAACTTGTTGATTAAGGTGTCTAAAAGTTTGTAGAGTTTCATGGATTTTTTTAATCCACAAGTCAAACCAATAAAAAAAAACCACTCCACTGATAATCTCAAATATATAAATTCTCAAAATGTTAAATGTATTTCAAGTTCACTTTATTCAAAAGCCACAAAATGAAACATCACGACTTGGGGGAACATTTCGCACTATTAGGATTGTTACTCGAGCATATTGACGATCAATTTAATCTCTTAGGAACCCATTTTTCCACACTTGTGATGCCATCACCGTGAAATCGCGAATGAAACTGAGAGGAAAGCCACAAAAGTCGCCTTTTGCCTGGGTAAGCTAAACCACATGTGAGGGAAGTTGGAGCAAAACTGAGATGTTAATTTGAATTTTTGAATTTTCTTCTTCGCACCCACAAGCGCGGGAAATCCACAACGAAGAAGGGGACTTCCTGCATTCGCGCAAACTCACCACGTTTGCCAGCACTTGGGGAAAAATCACTCTCCAACGTGCTCTTCCGCCCCCTACCTAACATACATAACGTTCTGTTTTTTTGTGCACCACACTAAGGAGCAACTTGTTGCACGTCACAGTGATAGGAATTTCACATTTGTTAGTGGTGCTATGTGCTTTAGTAGGTGTTCTCCAACCAAATAACCGCAAAATCATTCCATTTCACGTGACTTTTTCTCACACATTCACACAAAATTTCCCACAGGAAAGTCTCCAGAATAAATTCTCAGCGAGTTCACGGTAATTCACACATCTTATTATGACATGCTCTCCAATTCACATGATTTATTTTAGTGTTGGCTCTTGTTTGTTTTATTTGGGAGCCATTAAAAAACTCCTACTGCTCGAAAATTCATTCAAGCTTTTGCGTTGAGACAAATTGCCGATTGAATTGGACAGATGATGCTATATGTATGCGGAAGAAAAATAAATAGTTTCAAATCGGATTAGAAATTAATGTTTTAAATAAATATTTTTATTATGTTGAATGAATTTTGTTACATACAATTTTTGAAAGCTTTTTTGAGCTTTTGTGTCGGGTACGTGAACTTCTGAATAATAGAAAATTTAATTTTTTGAATGAGTTTCTAAATTCATAAGTGGCCCCTGTTAGCTATTGCATGCAAACTGGTTATACTTCACCTCATTGTTCTTTATAGAACTAAAATAAATCATTACTAAAGCGTATACCTGAAAAACCAGAACATGTCAGTTATTCTTACATTATCGCAACATATAAAATATATTCTCCAATTTCCCTCACAGTCTATCCTTCGTCTAAAAAGTTGTGAAAGAAATGGGCTTTTAAAATTCTTTACAATAACTTTGTTGTGGAATTTTCATCTCTTTTGAATCACAAAAATACCCCAAAGCTGTGAAATCTGAGAATAAAGTTATTGTCTTCGTTTTTCTCTTCAATATATTGTACTCACAGAATATATTTTTTTCCACCCACATAGACGATGGTTTTCGGTTCTGCCCACAAAATGGATATCCTGACAAAGTTCCACCAGCTAATTAATTCAAAATTTGTCAGTCTTGTGGTCCACATTTTGCAGCATTAAAGATTTAGCGTCTAAAAGTTTAAAATGTAAATGGATACCTACTTCCTTAATGGAA
Organism: Lutzomyia longipalpis; assembly: GCF_024334085.1. Classification (NCBI taxonomy): domain Eukaryota; kingdom Metazoa; phylum Arthropoda; class Insecta; order Diptera; family Psychodidae; genus Lutzomyia; species Lutzomyia longipalpis. Next base: position 28,645,812 of record NC_074707.1, read on the forward strand.
TGTTCAATACAAAATTAAAATATTGAGGACTCAAGATTATTTTTACATAATTTATGAACAACTCAGTCAAGATGTATACTTTGTGAATTGAAAACCACAAAAACTTTCAAAAACTTTGTTCTACAGATTATCCTGAAAATGTTTAATTATTAATAAAACTTTATGAAGGATAGGAAAATTCACCCTTAAGGTCCATTGGGTCATACGCTGAGCTAAAGGCTCAATTTTAAAAATTTTGTATGGTTATTTTGTGAATATTGTGTAAGAGGTACATGTACCTAACATACCTTACATACCACTTCACCCGAAAAAAAAATTAAAATTCTTCTCACTTTTTCCTATAATAAGCGCCATGTTTAAAGGCAGACGAAATCTTTAGAAAGAATTATGCAGATGTAAGAAATGAGAGAACTTTTTAATATTCAGCACATCCCATTTGAACCACATTCCCTACCCTGTATTTGTAAAGAATTATATCACAAGATTGTGGAGTATCTTTGGATTCTTTTACTCACCTCTCAAAGAAAATCGCATTTGGGATGGAAATTGTTTGCTTATGCCGCATTTATTTTAACAGCGAAATCAACAGTCTCGTTTTTTATCAACCTAAAAGCACGCACCAAGAAGGATGAATAAAAACATGCGCCATGTATTTCGACGGAAGAAAGCAATTGAGCGTTGAATTGCTTGAAATGATTTAAAGGAAATTTCCTTCAATTCTTAAATGTTGATGAAGAAACTTTCTGAAGTCATTTAAAGACAAACCGAGAGGTTTTTTTTTATTTAAGATTAAATTAAAGTCTAAATAATCACGTAAATGTTTGTCAATTACAATTTTTATTCAATTAAAGGAAAAGTTTTAGAACTTCGGGTGCAAAGTTTCAAAAATATTGATGAAGAAATAATTTATCTAGACAATTTCGAGATTAAAAATCACATAAATTTTGGAAAATTCTTTAGCAAATCTGGGTTAAAATAACAAATAACAATTTTATTTATTACAATGTTAAGAAGGATTTCATAAAAGATTCAACATCATTCAAATTGCATTGGACCCAAACACAATCCATTGGGAAATCAAAAATTGTTGACGAATGTTATGTATACATGATGTTATGTAAGTCACAGTATTATGTTACAAACACAAAAATGAATTCGTGAATTAAAAAAAAAGAAAGGAAAGTAAACTAAAATTTTTCAAATACTTTTCTGCTTTTTTGTAGTTTTTTGTATCAAAACTGAATGAATAAATTTTATTTGACCTTTATAGGCTATAGTAGGGAGAGGCAAATCGCCTTTCTAAATTTCAGGAAATCAAAACAAGCTCTCGTATCTGCTCTAAATTCCGTAAAAAATATTCCAAATGCAATCCTATATAACGAAAAAAAATGCCATGAATGGAATTTAAAATCCTGAATGCTTTTAACTCAACATTTTATGATACACGTATTATGTTACATTTCTCCGTATCCTTGTAATTTTTCCCATTTGTGAAAACACACACATCCGATATGAGGATGGTGCTGAATGCAAACCAAGTACTTACAAAGAAATTGGGTTCTTGTGCCCTTTTTCCTTTTTTGAATAAAATCCCCCGCATTTTCCCACAGATTCACATCACGATGGATTTTCTTCTTAGAAAGACTTTATTCCGTACACACAGCACGGGATTTCACAATCTCGCACTTCATCATTTAACTACCTGTTGTACTTCACCTACACACCGTGTTTTCGCTATACAAACCCTCGTCTTTTGGCACGGGGGGATAATTAGAAAATTGCCCGGTGAAATGCGAATTGGGATATAAATCATTAAAATGTTGTAGTGAATTTTGATGTGGCTCTTTTGAATTCCCATCATGTTTGTGTCCCTCTTTGGAAGATTTCCACGAAGTACTATTTCCCCGAAGTATTCCACTCACTTTTCCACCCACGAATTTGCGAAAAAAGGGAGCAACAAAAATAGATTTTCTTGAAGAAAAAAAAACCGCACATAAATCGTACACTCACCATTAACCCCACAAAGAAAACTTCCAACTTTGGTGGAACTTTCTTTGAAATTAGGGGAAATATTTAATTTATATGAGTTTAATTGTTTTGTTTGAATTATTATAGAGAAGTTATCGATGAAGAGAAGCCACAAAATGTGGGTGGAGATACTTTATTGGAATTAGAAGAACTCTTAAGAGAAATAAAGTGAAATATATAATTTTCCAAGGGGTGTTTATCTGGACAAAATTATTCGGATCTTCGGAAATATTCGGTTTATTCACTAATATTCGGATGATTCGCCAAGGAAATTCAAATATAGGTCTAAGCCTAAAAATGTTAAATTCAATCCTAAAAACGCTTAAATCAAACCGAAAAATAGTAAATGCCTGCCGAAAAGTTCTAAACTCAAGCTAAAAAAGTAGTAAATTCAACCCCAAAAAAGAATAAATTCAAACCAAATTGGTTTTCAGTCCCAAAACAGCTCTGATTGAGAAATAAAATTTATTTAAAAAAAAAATATATAAAAGCCTAAAAAAGGACTAGATTCAAACCGAAAAGTAGTAAATTAATGCTAAAAAGTAGTAAATTTAACCTAAAAAAATTAAATTCAAACAAAAAATTCCTAAATACGTTTTTGAATTTTTATCGGTTTTTAGTTTATCGATTTCAAACATTCAATATTATATTAAATGGAAATCAATTCTCATAAATCTGATACCTACCATTTTTAGGTCAATATTAGGCCCTTATTTTTCCATATTTTTCTACATTTAAAGTCTTAATAATTTTAATTAATAGTTAATTTAAAAAGATACTAGGAAGTCAAAATTGGGTCCCATTTCCCTAACAAGGAATGGTGAAATATTTTTTCAGATCTTCAGAAATATTCGGATGATTCGCTTAAAAAGCCAAAATATTCGCCAGATAAACACCCCTTGTAATTTTCCGCAGAGATCTAGCTCTGTGTAATCATACAGCATAGTCTCCACGTTCTAAAAATTTCTTCCTTCAATGAATTTTTCATTTTCGAAAAAAATCCAGGCCAAAATCGAAGTAGAAATCTCATTAAAAAAATTCAATTTTCAAACTCAATGCAATCAAAAATCAAATATAAGTCTCTGTGTTATCTTTCCAGACAGTTTAGTTGGTTTAATTTAAAAACTTTCTTGCGCGGAAGTACAATAAATTTTGAGGAACTCTCTCGTTCAATAAAACTAAAAGTTCCTCACCATTCAAAAGCAAAAGCGCGATAGAGGTGTCGGTCGATTTGTGCTAAACTGCGATTGCTAAAGTTCCTGATAAATTGCAATAAAATGTCTTTTGCAGGGTTTATTTACGTGAATTTTGCCCCACGCATGGAAGACTCTGCGGCGATGATTAAATTGAAGCTCACAGAGGACACAGAATCGTCACCTTTCTCTCATTAGATTCTCCACCCGCAGGGCGGAAATTAATGTTATACGAATTCCTTCCAGAGAAAAGGACTTACCTCGACTATAATCTGCCTAAATATTCCTTTGATGGATTTATTCACAACACGCATGGATTTTCGGCAAGTGCGCGAAAGATGTGGCGGTAGCTTTCATCTTATGGTAAAAGGGAAACTCCTCTTGATGCTAATGTGAACTTTAGCAAGTCAATGTCTGGAAAAGATAAATATCAAGTTGAAGGGAAGAACTTAATCACACTCACACATGACAACCCTCTTATTTAAGGGTAGAAAAGGACAATATGCACAATTAATAGAGAAAATTCCTTCGATAAAAACACTTCTCTTTAATTTTAAGTTTATTACAGGGCAAAGTTCTGAAATTGTTAAACTTTTTCCTAGAAAAAAAAAAAGCTTCTTCACAAAGCACAGGAAGATAAACTGTTATGAAAATGAAAAAATAAGGTACGAAAAACTCATTGTATAGAAAAATCCTAATTTTCTCAATATATATTTTTTTTTAATTATGACACAAATTACGAAAATAATCTCCAAAGAATTTGCTCCTTTGTACATAACGACCTTTTTCTTTGAGATTTCCAATTTTCCTATATTGGGATTACTAAAAGCCACACGAATCTGCTACTAAATTGAAATTTCATTTGCGCATCACTTTGCTATCAATGCCATTGTTGACGAAGTAACATCAATAGTATTATATGTACAAAGTATTTGTGATACCATAAATAGGCCAAGAAAATTAATATGTTTTCTAACCTCAACCTCAAAATAATTAATTGGATACATGTAGTCTCAATTTTTTCAGGAAAGCCCCAAAATTTGATTCTGATTGATTTCCCGTTGAAATTGGGGTCATACAGGTTGAGCTCTCTGAGATTTTCCCATTTTCATTTTCACCATAAAATTTTCCAAGAATTTGAATTTAGGTTGACAAATTTAATAAGGGGCCTTCAATGTAGGATTGTGCAATTATGCGGTTGTGCAAAAGTCCAAAAGGAATCTCAAATTCACGCGATAATAAATACGCGATTGAGCATATTTTATTTAAAAAGTAGTAGATTATATTTTTTATCAAAAACAAAAAAAAATCAAGTACGTAAATTATTTTTAAAAAAAATATTTTTTTTTTAATCACAAATAATTATCAGTTTTTTATAAATTTTTTAAAAAAATATTATTCTTTTTAATTAAAAATTTTAAAAAAAATGTAATTCTTTTTAAAGTTCTTTTCATTTTTTTTTATTTTATTTTTTTTTTATTTAAAAATTTTTTTTTTCTAATTCTTACAAAAAAATTATAAATTATTATTAAAAAAGTTTTTTATAGAAATTATTTTTCACAAATAATTCTTTTTTAAGTGCGTAGCGCCTTCGCAGAAAAAAAACATCACTTTTTAATAAATTTTTTATGAAAATAAATACGCGCTTGAGGTTACTTTTCACATTAAAAATCTTTGCTAAAGTATAGTTTTTATTATTTTTAATAAAAAAAAAATACATTTTCTAGTGCGTAGCTCCTTTACAAAAGGAAACTGAACTATTTTTTTTACAATATTTTTTTTAATGAATGTTTTCAAGCGTGTAGCGTCTTTGTTTAAAAGTTTAACTACTTTTTTTATTAGTATTTTTTTTTACAAAAATGGCAGCTTTTGTTTCATAAAAAAGTTCTTGGCATTTTATGTTCACAAGAAATGGTTTCAATTATTTTAAATATTGCAGGAAGTTGTAGAGTTTTGTAAAACCTACCAATTAAGACAAAATCGAACAAGCAGAATAGAAGATATGGCTCTTAGAACTTTTCAAATTCAAGAATTTTTCAAATGGTTATAAATGACTTGACTATGTATTGTCGATTTATGCCTTTTTGAAGTAATTTTTTGGTCTTAATTCGCACGGAACGCAAAAATTGTGCAAATAGAACAAAAGTTTTTTTTTGCGACTTTTAAGGCAAAAAATGTAAGATTTTGTTCTTACAAAAGATTTTTCAAGGCTAGGATATCATTCTCAACCAATCTGGACGCATAGACCCGCGAAAAGTGTTGGTTTCCTTTTGGACTTTTGCACAACCGCATAATTGCACAATCCTACATTGAAGGCCCCTTATATAAATTAGTCAACCTAAATTTATTTTTATGACCACCCGTGGCGCTACTTGTTCAATTTTATTCAAATTCTTGGAAAATTTTATGGCGAAAATGAAAATGGGAAAATCTCAGAGAGCTCAACCTGTATGACCCCAATTTCAACGGGAAATTGATCAGGATCAAATTCTGAGCCGATCCTGAAAAAAATTGGATCTACATATATCATAGTTTAATTATTTCGAGGTTAAAAGCCAAATCCGCCGCACTAAAAGGGGAATCATAAACTCATAAATCTCTCTGGAGCTTTACGTTTCAAGACTAAACTGGAAACAGAATATTCTATTTCTTGAAACCTTTCGGTATCGAATGAATTTTCAAGAATTTTGTCTTTAAAGAACTTTAAAGGATCTTGCAACAAATAAATGATTAAAAAAAATACTGTTCCTTTTACCTAATAACTGTCCTTTCACTCGTACCTTTATCTAATACGTGACGACTTCTTAGAGTTATTTTTTTATCATCGTCCTGCAGAGGGAATCTCTTGGATGAAATATTAATTCAAACGCAATCCACTGGCAATAAAAAGGATTTATTGGGCTTCCTCTTGACATTCCATTCCACTAATTGGCTTAAATTGATCAATGGTCGATTTGAGGTCGTATTATTGCTGTTTAATATTTTCCGTGTGTGCCTAAAATGGATCCTTATGCCCAGCTAAGACTCTTTCGGCAACGTGCGTGGGAAGTTTGTGAGCAATTTATACTACTCACACTATATGCCACACAGAACTTTAAGCTCCCACCACGCTAAAATGGGATAACTGGGAATGCTGTAGTGGTACATACAACACATAGTTCCTTTGCACCAGTAATACATCATAAATCCACCAGCTATTTGTGTGCCCAATGTTGGAATTTGAGATGTGAGGATTCGTCGTATACACACCACATAAAACCCCCATGGATCGAGGGATGTTTCGCGATGGTACTGAGAGGAGGATTTTGTGGAATTTATGGATGGTGTTCCGCCTCTGTGACGTGTTGAAGTCAATGTTTTTGCCATCCCCCACAGAGCATCTTTTGTCGCGTTGTGCAATTACATAAGTAAATTTTCACATTAAAATGTAAATAATGTCTCTCTGTGTTGGCATAATTATAATTATGTTTCACATATTAGTTTATTTGGCATGAAAGGAGTACCACCTCCTCCGGAAACTATATGCAACACCAATTAAGTCCTTTTGGAATGGTGGTGGGAATATTTACAATGAATCTTCAGAGATAATTATGATGATGCGAAATGGGAGATGATGGAAATTCATGATGATCACACCAGGCATTTTCAGATACACACACCCTTTTGCAATATATTTATGCTCTGTCAGCAACCGCATGTGGTATCGTTGTGTGTAATTATCCTTGCACGTTACCATATTATGCTATAAATTTCACGGACGCCAGTCTAGCATTTAATCATATGCGCAATCAGCATTTACGTCTTGCGGCGAGTCAACTGTTAGCTACCATTGCTCACAGTCAATAACACTGCTGAGAGAAATACAAGAATTCTCCTTGCAATTAAGAGAGCTTATTTTGAGTAATATTTCAATTTTTTAAGAAAATATAAGAATTTCGTGCTTAATGAAATGAAATGTTCTACTCCTCCGTAACTTTATGTAGAGCTGAGTTTTCTTTAAATGCCATTTCAAGTTAGAGGGCAAAGTCACACATTTCGGCAAAATCAGCATGACCTTCAGCAATGACTCTAGTTGAACTGTATATTCACTGCTAAAACGGCTAATCAAACGGTTGCAGAGTTTTTCTACTAATGCTCTTTGTGTCAACGATCTGGAATCTACCCTTGCATCAGGAAAAATTGTTCAAAATCACACTTCTCTGCCAATCTCCTGATGATCTGAGCTTTGGTTTGAGAATTTTGTGGAACCTACTCCGTTCCAAGCGGAAAACGACAAAGAAAAGCTGCTACACAAACTGATGTCCTCGTCGGGTCTGCGACCGGAAAACGTCCTATATGCGTTGGTATAGCATGTTGTATAATGTACAACATGTCGTACAAAATGATACAGCACACTTCAAGCCATTTTGCATGCACACTTTTTAAAATTTGTTGTTCACCGACGTTATTATCTATGGGGGTTTTGAACCTCAGTTCACTCAACAAAATATCGACGCTTCTGAATGAACTGAGGTTGAAAACCCCAAAAGTTCACTGTTTATTTCAAAATTTTAATCATTTTAAACTTAACATCAAATGCAATAAATAAAAAATTACGGAAATAAAAATGTCTAGCCAAATCCGGCTCGATGGACCAAAAATGTATGTGTGGCGGGTACATACCTTAAATGAGAATGCACCACGGCGTGGAGATCAATCAGGCTCACCTCAGAGATAGAAGAGACAAAGAATTAGTAAACCAGCTCACCAATGCCCTCCGGGGATGATGGGAATGTTTTTCTACCTAGAATGAGAGCAATGAGAGCACCTCGGGTCGAGGACCAAAAATTTTTAAAACCTTTTTCACATGTAGGACCCGGGCTTTCCACGTGATGAATCGTACGGCCAATACTCCACGATTTTCATGATCGATACGGGGCCGTGCCACCAGAGTTGACTCTTTCAACTCATGAAGAAACATTCTTCTGGAAATAATGTCCGCAGGGTTGTGACTAGTGGGGACTTAATATCATTTTTAACATTAGTCACTGCTAAGATCGGAGTGCCCAAAAACTCATATTGTTTCTCACATGTAATCGCCAGGTTAGTAAACATATTTACAAAAATTATTTTACAAGAATTTCTGTCAATTCAAATTTTGAGTTTCAGATTGGGTCGTCTTCAATATATTTGAAGGCATTAAAAGTTACCTACATTAACAGATGGTGTCCAATTAAAGTAAAGTTTGATTAAAAAAAAAACTTTTAATAATCACTTTTTTGAAATATTTACGCATTCTTAAGCCAAAAAATAAAAGTTTGACCTCAATATAGATAGAAAAACCTACGCCACTGATCTCAAAATGCATAAACTCCTTTAATTATCTACAATTTAATTGTTGCCAATACATACCAATAAATAAATATAAAATTAATATTTATTTTTTCGCCATTTCTTTCGCTAAATTTATTCCAGGAAATTGAATTATATTTGATGTAGAGTTCCTTTTCAAATATGCCTAAAAGATGTTTTGAAAATTGAAATATACATAATAAAAGACGATATATTTATATCACAAAGACTGAATTTTCACGCAACAAGAGAACAGACGATTTCCGGATAAATAAAAGTCAATAAAATGCCAAAGAATATTGACTATCACGGTATTTTTTAGGGAGATGGTATATTTTTTTCTTATGCCCAACCCTCAAGATGTCTTTCAGCTCACTAAACTTTACGTTTGCTTCCACGTGGACCGACCTCCCTGTTGGGGTGAAAATCTGTGGGGTGTCAGGAAGAGTGGCACATGTGTTAAATTGAGAGAGACACCCAAAAATATTGCATCAGGCGTGAAATTCCAGCGAAAGTTTGCTCAAAGGAAATGTATAGTGCTCAAATTTATCTTCTCTTTTTTATTAAATTTTTTTGTCACTGGAATTCCTCGCATTTTTTTTTTTTATTTAGCTGTCTCACTAAATTGCATAAATTTCAAGAGGAGAAATAGTAAATGAAAAGGATGGTAATGAAATTAATGAGGTGAAGGCATTTCGCTGTAAATTACTCACCACAGAATGAAGGCAATTAAAAAGAAGAATTTTCCGTCTGGATGCAGAATATACATTAAAAAAAATAAGTATCTCAAAGAAAAACTTTAATTTGGTATTTAATACACCTTTTTATTTCTAAATTTTTGTTTTTTTTTTTCAATATATACAGGATCATTGCAAATGGAAAACAAACTTTTAGTTTGTAAGGAACACAGAATGTGAATGCAAAAATTAATAAAAACTTCCCTTCAAAAGGGTTCATCTTTTTTTCCTTTTATGTATCTCTCGTGATTTTATTAAAAAGTATCTATAATTGTTATGAAATGCATGATAAAAATGCATTAAAAAAGTTTTAAATGTTCTGAATTAGCCTGAAGTTGCTCATAGAACGTGAAAATTTTCATTATTTACTTAAAAAATGAAAAATAAAATAGTTAGTCCTAGGAGAAGTATGGAAGATTGTTTGATTCTCCGGGAGAAGTGTCCAATGAAACTCAGTCGGAGAATTTCCACAATTTCACCACATTTAACCATTTTTTTTAATAAATCCTTTTATTTCCAAATATTATCAGAAAATTTCACGTCTTTATGGGCCCATTAAGTAATTCATGTGCTTTAAGTTTAAAAAGAAAATTTAATCGATTTTATCTATACCAAGTGTTGAGATGAATGAGCAAATTGGGGGAGGGAATTCAGTATATTCATAAAGGAAGATGAATGCATTACCTTACCGATGACAGGGAAGATTAGTCATTCTCCCATTTGTCTCATTATAAATTAACTGCGGGACCTAGGCGTTTGTGTTGGAGAGCATTTAGTGGTGTCACATTACGGACAGATTGCAAATGCTCAGGATTCGCATAGATGTCCGTTGTGAGTTCATCCAGTGAGATTTCCTTATCAGCCTTGGCCTTCTTCCCCGCCTCGTCCACAGTATTGCGGATTTTTGCCTCAATCCCCTTCAACTCATCCAAATCAATGAGTTCCGCATTGAGAATCTTCTCCCTGAACGACGTGATTGGATCACGGGTTTGTCGTACCTCCTGAATTTCATCGCGCGAACGATAGCTCGTACCGGGATCTGACATAGAGTGCCCGGAGTAGCGGTACGTGGCTGTCTCGAGGATAATGGGTCCCTTGCCCGATTCACAGTGCTCAATGGCAAAGCGTGCAGCTTCCCTCACGGCCAACACATCCATCCCATCGACCCAGATTCCAGGAACAAAGTCCCCGCGTGTGTAGTAATTTATATTCGCTGAAGCTCTCTCCGCACTTGTCCCCATACCATAGCCTACACCCCAAAAAGGAAGAGTAACCCTGATTAGCGGCGTGTCATTCATTTAGCTGCAATTCACTTGCGTAAATTGCTAGTCAATGCCACCACACAAATTCCATATTAATCGGAATAGCAATCAGAATCATCCCTATTCAAGTGTGTTGGCATTAAAAGGGAGATCATTAGAAGGCCGAGATATATATTATGTATAGTCGCTAATGAGTTTTGCAGAGGAAAACTCGGAAAAGTTTCGAGGAAAAATTGATAACAATCGATGCAATTAAATAAAATAAACAAGGCAATAATTGCAATTGTGTAGGAGTCGATGAAATTATCGCTTTAGCAATAAAATAAAAGTTTTATCCTCCAGTATCCAACTCCCACACAAATATTGATTAATTTTTTTTTCATTTTTCTTTCAACTAATATTTATGTAGTTAACTATATAATCAAATTAGGGATAAAACAGCAATTTTTTTTACTCAAAAAGAGAAAGGGAAATATAAAACTTTGTAAATTATGTTATACTCTGTGTTATTCAGAGCTCTTCTAAATTTTTGCAATTTATTAATTTCTAGGGGTTACCGGCTCTTCTTCAATTCGACAAAGACAGATTAATTTTTCTCAGAGATTTCTTAAGGATTTTGAAAATTAAAGACTGTTTAATGACTAAACAGGATCCCGATAAAAGTTTCTGGGATGATTTTTAGATTATTGTAAATACAGTAAAGTTTGCTAGAATTAATTGGGAATTAATCCCAATAATAAGTTTCTTATAAAATCCTAAGATTCAAATAATTGTCTCTTAAAGAAAATATTTTACAGAACCCACAGCTCGTTTGAATAACCCTATAAATTGAAATTTAACAAGCCTTTTAAAAATAATCAGATCCACGGAGGTCGAATCAATCGAAAACTTTTCATCTCTCTCACGAGAAAAGTTTACTTTGTCATTTTCTTTCACTTCTTTATACCATCATTATTCTATTCTTGTCTTTTATGTTGCTCTTGTTGAAAGCAAATCCTCTTTTCTATTGTCCTTTTTTCTTGTTCCCATGTCAGGATTATAAATTAAAAAGAAAACTCACCATTATTTTCACAGACGTAGATTACAGGGACCTTCCAGAGCTTCGACATGTTGTACACCTCAAAGACTTGCCCCTGATTGGCAGCTCCATCGCCGTAGAGGGCGAAGCAGGTGCCCTTTCCACGGAGGTATTTGTTCGCCAAGGCAATCCCTGCGCCTAAGGGCACCTGAGCACCCACAATACCATTTCCTCCGAAGAAATTTGTGGCGTACATGTGCATGGAACCACCTTTTCCCCTCGAGCACCCACTTTCGCGCCCCGTAAGCTCTGCCAACACCCCCAGAACTGAGACTCCCATTACATGAGTCCATCCGTGGCAGCGATAGGCTGTGATTATGGAATCTTCAGGGCGCATAGCTGCATGCATGCCCACAGCACATGCCTCCTGACCCGAGTAGAGATGGCAGAAGCCACGAATGATCTTCTCCTTGTAGAGATTCCCAGCCAGGGTCTCCAGACGACGAAGGGTGTACATTTTAGAGTAGTAATCAATGGCATCATCCTTCGTTACGGTGGTGCTTGTCTTTGGCCCTTGTTCCAGGTTATGCAGCTTGAATTCATTAAACTCAAATGATGCCTCCGTAGACAGAGAAGCCTTGGGCACGGCGGGACTATTGAATTTCTGCAAAAAAAAATGACAAGAAAAAATCCCATTAGCAACCCTCTCAAAACAACCCAAAGGAAAATAAAGTTCTAACAAGAATCCGAGCGATGTTTCTCAGGGAATTCCTTGCAGAAGTCATTGTCAAGTGGGAAAGGTCAATAGGATTGATATCAGCGATTGTATTGAATTGATAAAGAATATTTTTAGCAAGAAAATCTCTGCCACAAACACTTGGTTATGCAATAAAATTGACACGCAAATACAAACTGCGTGAGCATCGGAAAAAATCAATAATTTCTCACCAGAATCTTGAGGAGGCATCGTGGATTGATATTTCTGGCACAATTTGAAAACATGGTGGGTCAATCGGCAGCCAATAAGCTCAAATTCTCAGGGAAAATCGAGGGGAAAACTGCAGAGGAAAGTCACAAAATCACGAGCAACAAACACCGTCTGACTTTGACATTGAAGATACGTTCATTCATGTTTCACGCGTAGTAAAACAAGCGTCAATGAAACATTTTGGCGCCAACATTTAAATGTAAAATGCAACATAATTTTCGCTAAACGGCTTAATCGATTTAATTTTCAATAAAATTAATAGAAATAGAAAGATTAATTAAAATCTTATATTTCTCTTAAGTTTTAATTAAATAATTTTGATGGAAGAATTAAAGTTAAGTAAACTTTGATTTTATCTTTCAAAAACCTCATAAATTAAGAATTGGTATGAATAGAATGAACAGATTTATAGAGTAATTGCTAAAAACTATAATTAAGAGAAAAGAGGTGTAAGACGAAGTATATGATTAATATGTAAAAAAAGTATCGACCCTTATATAGGTTCCCACAGAGTGGTGTAAGACGAAGTATATGATTAAAATGTAAAAAAGTATCAACCCTTATATAGGTTCCCACAGGGTGGTATAAGACGAAGTACATGATTAAAATGTAAAAAAGTAACAACCCTTATATAGGTTCCCGCAGAGTGGTGTAAGACGAAGTATATGACTAAAATGTAAAAATGTATCGACCCTTATATAGGTTCCCACAGTGTGGTGTAAGACGAAGTATATGATTAAAATGTAAAAAAGTAACAACCCTTATATAGGTTCCCACAGAGTGGTGTAAGACGAAGTATATGATTAAAATGTATAAAAGTAACAACCCTTATATAGGTTCCCACAGAGTGGTGTAAGATGAAGTATATGATTAAAATGTAAAAAAGTAACAACCCTTATATAGGTTCCCACAAAGTGTTGTAAGACGAAGTATATGAGTAAAATGTAAAAAAGTATCGACCCTTATATAGGTTCCTACAGAGTGGTGTAAGACGAAGTATATGATTAAAATGTAAAAAAGTATCGACCCATATATAGGTTCCCACAGAGTGTTGTAAGACGAAGTATATGATTAAAATGTAAAAAAGTATCGACCCTTATATAGGTTCTCACAGAGTGGTGTAAGACGAAGTATATGATTAAAATGTAAAAAAGTATCGACCCTTATATAGGTTCCTACAGAGTGGTGTAAGACGAAGTATATGACTAGAATGTAAAAAAGTATCGACCCTTATATAGGTTCTCACAGAGTGGTGTAAGACGAAGTATATGATTAAAATGTAAAAAAGTATCGACCCTTATATAGGTTCCCACAGAGTGGTGTAAGACGAAGTATATGATTAAAATGTAAAAAAGTAACAACCCTTATATAGGTTCACGCAGAGTGGTGTAAGACGAAGTATATGAGTAAAATGTAAAAGAGTATCGACCCTTATATAGGTTCTCACAGAGTGGTGTAAGACGAAGTATATGAGTAAAATGTAAAAAAGTATCGACCCTTATATAGGTTCCTACAGAGTGGTGTAAGACGAAGTATATGAGTAAAATGTAAAAGAGTATCGACCCTTATATAGGTTCTCACAGAGTGGTGTAAGACGAAGTATATGAGTAAAATGTAAAAGAGTATCGACCCTTATATAGGTTCTCACAGAGTGGTGTAAGACGAAGTATATGAGTAAAATGTAAAAAAGTATCGACCCTTATATAGGTTCCCACAGAGTGGTGTAAGACGAAGTATATGACTAGAATGTAAAAAAGTATTGACCCTTATATAGGTTCCCACAGAGTGGTGTATGACGAAGTATATGATTAAAATGTAAAAAAGTATCGACCCTTATATAGGTTCCCACAGAGTGGTGTAAGACGAAGTATATGATTAAAATGTAAAAAAGTAACAACCCTTATATAGGTTCCCGCAGAGTGGTGTAAGACAAAGTATATGACTAAAATGTAAAAAAGTATCGACCCTTATATAGGTTCCCACAGAGTGGTGTAAGACGAAGTATATGATTAAAATGTAAAAAAAAATTAACATAAAAAAACCATAAAATGTAAAAAATTTAATTCACAATAACCTCCTGAATAATGCACGATATGATGTTTTTTTTTTATTTACGCTTTTTATCTCTTCTTCGGCTTGTAAGAAAATTTGAATTTTTAAAATTATTTTTCTCAACAGTAAAATTAATTCTTAACTTTCGATTTAAATGGGAATAAAAGTAATTTAAAAAAAGAGCACGCGTTTAAATCGATATATTCAGAATTGATACAACGGAGGGTACAACAGTTGCTCGGAAAATTAATTGGATGACAGAGAAAAAAGCTCTTTGCTTATAAATTGGACAGAAAATACACAGGCTTCGAAAAAATATGTTGTTGAATGTTTGCCAATAAACTGCCCACATAAACTTCAAACTGTAAAAGGAATATATATGTATATTGTTACGAACAGCCGGGTTATTTTATCTACCTACCGATACAATCAATATAAACTTTTAATTACAATTTGTTTCGTAAAATTTCGTATAAGATAATTTCATTAAAACTTTCTCAATTTTATTTTTGAAACTTTAAAAATAATTTCAGACAACTATTGCTTTCAGTTCCAAAATTTATTTTATTTTTTTTTGTCACAAAGCCGGACTTTCTAAAGAAACTAAAATATTACACCTCTTCCTCCTTGTTGAATACATAAGACGATTATCTTTGTTAGTTTCCATTCTTGTTTCCAAGCCATTAATAAAAGTAAATTGACGTTAAAAATAATATTTTCTTTCGTTTTTCCTCAAATAGAGTGTGAAGAAGTTTTTACTTAAAAACATTCAATTTTAATCATTTAAATAGAAAGTTCCATCTATTTCTTTGAAAAAGGATTTAACTGAGAACTCATTTTTTTAAGAATTGTTCAAACTGCCATCTCTATTTAATCACTCACACAGGAACGAGACGGAAGAGGGAAAAAAATGATGAAGAGAGAGCTTTTTAGTAATAAAGCTTCTTTGGGTTTTTCCTGGAAAAAGTGATCCTTTTCGATGTAAAATTCTTTGCAATTTTCATTATATTCTATTTCCATTGCAAAAGAATTCCTTTTCCATTTAAGCTGAAAAGGGATTAGGTTAGTTAAACACCACCAAAATAAATAATGTTGCCAAAGGATGGTCTTCTCACTGTCTCACACCGCTTTATGTGAGGAAATGTTAAATGCGTTTAGCTATATTTAACTCAATTGTTACAACGTAAATGGGAAATCTCTGAGCTTTTCTCTCGTGCAAAGAAAGGATATGGAAACACTTGAAAGTTCTTATTGACAAAAAGGTCAAGCTACTGTATATTGCGGCGTTGTCTTTTCAGGTGTTATTAGATAAACCCCAATAATGAAAATATGAAGCACCTTTAAAATTAATAAATTGAAAGATTGGGGGTGGATGTACTTTTGTCTCATTTCTCTTTGAATAAATTTCTCTCTGTGAATTTTCACAAGAACATTGTTCCATACGAAAATTAGGGAAATTGTTGAAAATTTTCCATCCCCCGAAAACGATTGTGTGACATAAATTTTGTGTCATACAGAGAAACTAATTAAGAAGATGTTCTTCCACCCCCTTACTGTGGGAGTTTTCTTACATGTCGTTTAGTAGAGCACAACATTTACTCTGACTTTGGTCTCTGTGGCTTTTCTCGTGGCATCACACCAAAATACCCGCGTGGAAACTGCCCCGAAAAGTGCGTCTCATCCACCATATATATACCTCTTGTGTGTTGCTCTGTTGGCAGGGAAATAGGAGGGATGTGCGACATTTTTCACCTTTCCACAAATTAAGGCAATTTATCAAATTTGACAGAGGAGTTGGTAAAATGCGAATCAAACACATGGGATGAGGTGCTTAAGCAGTTCTTCCGGGAAAGTCTTTTTCGTGAACTTTGTTTCCGCCTGGTAATGAAATTTAACAAATCATTAACTCCCCCTCTTTGCGGTCACACCCCCCAATATATGCTTACAATCCCATGAGACCTCAAGTCCATTTATCCAATTCGACAGGATAAATCCCTCCACGGGGAAAAAGTTCAAATGCTAAAGCACAAAATGTTTTGCGTGGTCGGAGAAAAATACCCCGCAGAATGCGAATAAGAATTTTTCTCATATAAACGTACAAAAAAAAATAAATAAAAGGCAGAAAAAGTGAAGTACTTGACCATAAATTCTTCAAATAAGCTTCCACAAAAGCTCCATACTATCACTGAAAAGTTCCATGAACATCTGAGAATGCAGGAAATAAAGGGAAACTCAATAAAATCATATTCAGTAGGACCTTCCTTGCATATCTCCACAGTATTTGTCAAACATCCTTTACATACAGACCCAAATAGAAGAGGAATGAGAGAAAAAAAAAGAATAAAACCCATTGAACATATTGAGCAAAAATTGGCACACATTAGGATTGATTTGTTCCATTCAGCACATAAAATGTGCTATATTTAGAACCACTTGTAATGTCCTTATATCGCTTTATTGTCGGTCAAACTGCCGCAGTGCATGCCTGGTGGCCATATAAAGGAATTTTAAATACAACGACTATGGGAAATTCCTTTGATATATTCAGCAAAAGTTCATTAGATGTGTGGTCCTTTTATTGTTCAACCCTTCATGTGAAGATTGAATACAAATGAGTAAAGCACCTGTTTCATTCATGGTAACAATCCCATTTTCAGCCTTTCACTCAACTTCTCACTTCCATCGACATCCTCCAGGTAATTAACTTTTATATGCCATCATCGACTCCAATGCACTCGGTAATTGATGGTATGTGAATTGCACTTAAAAAGCTCACATAATGCTTTTGTTGTATACATAACTATTCTTTAGAACAAGGGGAAATCCTTTTGAATAAAGGTATTCATTTTATTCTTCGTGAAACAAAGCAATTTACTTCGGGAAAAATGAAAAAGAAATATTCCATAAAGGGATGTTTCGAACAGAACCCTATGGGAGCTTTTTCAAAAACGAAGTTTTTAATGTAAGAACAGAGATTTAATTTTCTTTTGAATGGACAAATATGCTACCTACATATATGCTACTTTATAAATAGATTTTCGAATAATAACGAAATTCATTCCATTCATTATATTGGAAGAGAATATTGTTGAGAGCAAAAGGTCAGATTTGGGTCATCTTCTCTTAATTTTATATATAATAATTCTTGTCAATTACCACAATAGCTTTCTCAAACCCATAAAGGGTTTTGAGTGTATCCGTAAATCCTTTCCCCTCAGGAGCTACTTCATCTTAGGAAACTCAATTTTCTGAATGAAAATTACAAAATTTTACATAATACAAAAAATTATTTATGGTGAACCATAAATAAAAGCCTAAAAATAGCATAACCATTGGAATTAAAATAAATTTCTGGGGTTTCTCTTTTTGTCTGTGAAAAGGAGGGTCAAGTGAAACCACACAAAACCCACACTTTATCAGCAAAATGTACGCAATATTTCGCAACTTTATTGAGAGGGAGAAAGGAAAAAGAAAAGGAGCTTCACTGCAAAAGCGCCAATGAGGCACTAAGCTACCCCAACTTTTCTCCACTATCTTTCCTCTGATATATACACAGGAAAGACCGTTGGGGAAGATTTATTCAACACGCAGACTCACCCCGGGCAATCACCCCTTCTTTTGCAAGGAGAATTCTTATCAGTATTGTGAGATAAATACGAGTATCTGTGGTCAGTGGGATGGAGAAAAAAAAATGCAGAGATATTGAGTTCGAAATGTCTTCATTGAACCCATTGAACTACTTTGCGTAACTAAGAAAGTTTTCCTCATTTTTCCAGATGGCACAAAGAATGAACTTTACATATGACTTCTGACCTTCTGCTTTTCCTCAAAATATCTATTCATGCTCTAACATTGATGTTATCTTGGGACTTTATAATACTTTTCTTATGCAAAAAGTTTTTTAAAAACTTTTTGTTTTGCATTTTTCTTCGTTGTTAAAGTGCATGCAATTTGGTAAGAGAAAAAAATTACGAGTGTACTGACATGAATTTGCAATTAGACTGTCTTTTAATCCTTGCACGCTTTCCCTTCTCAACAGCTCGTCTACTTAATCACATGGATAAGAAAAGATTTTTCAGCAGTGACAGTTTTTCCTCACCCACTTTAAAGTTTTCCTTTTCATAATTTCTCCTCTATTCTCACAAAGAAAAGTCAATCATAACGCGTCCAGTTATTAGAGTTGGTATACCACAACGCGGATGGGTCAGTCTATGCGTTGTAATTTAATTTTTAAGTAGTATTAATAGGTAAAGTTGATTTTCTTTATGAAATTCATCAATTCGAAAGACAAAAATGGTTATATCTCAAGTTCTATTGCACATACAGAAATTTCTTGACTAGTTCTGGAAAGGTATTGAAATAAGCTATAATCTGACATATATTTCGATACATTTCAAGGTCACCTCCGGAACACAAAATGGCGGATTTTTGTTGAACAAAAACAGTTTTTTGCACTTTTCGTCCTAAAGGAATAGTTCTAGAAGTTTCTGATGTTCTAGAAAGTTGTAGAGTTTTGCAAAACCTTTAATTTGATACCAAACTGAGCAAAATCGGACAATCCGTTCAAGAGATATGGCTCTTAGAACTTTTCAAATTCAAGAATTTTTCAAATGGCCATATCTTCTAAACGGCTACATAGATTTTCTTCATTTTCGGGCTGGTGAAAGATATTGAGTCAGGCTACAACATATCAAAATTTAAAGAAAATCTATAACAGATGTTGGGAGATATTGCCCCTTAAAGTTAGGCAATTTTTGTTTTTGTTTTTAGCGCCTCTTGCGGATGTTTTTGAAACTTGGAATGTTCTAAACAGTTATAGGGCTTCTCAATACCTTTCATTTGATACCAAGATGGTCGAAATCGGTCAAGCCGTTCTCGAGATATATCGAAAAAACACTTTTTGCTTAAGGCCGCCATATTTGCTAAACCGCTTGACCGATTGTCAAGTATGAATTGTTGATGAAAACATCTCTCTGAGCTCTACAACATACTAAAATTTCAGACTTCTAGCTGTAAGGGAAGTGGTTGACGGTAGTTTAAAATGGCGGACGGCGGCCATCTTGGATTTTGAAAATGCGAAAAAATGAAAATTTACACCCACATTTCTATAGAAAACTTCAAACCCGAAGTCTCTATCTGTTACCATTCTCGAGATATAAGGCAAAGTTTTGGCGACCGGCCGGCAGGACGGCCGGCCGGCAGGCCGGCCGGATCAAAAATTTTCCACCACCATTTTCGTAATGTGGGAAGTCTAAAACGTGCTCATACCAAGTTTGAGCCCGATCTGAGGTGGTCGGTTTTTCCGAAGATTACAATACTTGGTATGCCACGATTGTGGTATACCAACTAAATGTACTCGTAAGCTGACCAAGCTTACGAGAGCTGTGTTTCTTTCAGTGTACCAATATTGTGAGAGCAAACTAGAACGCGAATTAATTTAAATACGCGCAAAGTCGGGAAAAGCTGAAAATTCATACCCTAAGAAATGTTTAGATGGCCATATCTCGAGAACGGATCCATAGATTTTCATAAATTTTTTTTGTTTGAAAGGTCTTGAAGTCAGCTATAACATATCGAAAAATAAAAAAAATTTATATCGCCATTTTCGAAAAATTCGAGTTCGAAATTTTCGAAAATTTTGTTTTTGATTTTAGCGCCTCTTGCGGTCATTTCTCGAAGTTGCAATGTTCTAGACATTTGTAGGGTTTCACGAAACCTTTCATTTGCGCTTGAGTTGATCAAGATCGGACTTGTAGAACCCGAGATATGACATGACAACTTTGGAAAGCTATATCTCGAGAACGGATCCATAGATTTTCTTCATTTTTGGCATGGAGCTAGATAATATGGTCAGCTATAACATATCACAAAATGAAAAAAATGTATGTCGCCGTTTTCGAGATATTCATCGAAAACTCATCAAAAATTTTGTTTTTGATTTTTGGCCCCCTAGCGGTCACTTTTGAAACTTCGGATGTTCTAGAAAGTTGTAGGGTTTGTTGAGATCTTTCATTTGACCCCGGGTTGATCAAAATCGGTCAAGCCGTTTTCGAGTTATGGTCGATTTTCGATGAAAAATTGTGGCGGCCATATTGGCTAAACGGCTTGACCGATTTTCGAAAATGAAGTATCGTTGGAAAGGTCTTGATGGTCCCAACAACATATAAAAATTTCAGATTTTTATCTATTACAGGGGCTGAGATATAGCGAAAACAAAATTTTGAGGTTATTCAAAATGGCGGACGGGGGGGTGGGGGGTAAAATTTGACGTCATAATCGGACGTCTTCCAGTCGACTTTTAAACTTTGCCGTTTACCGCAAGTCTCTATCTATTACCGTTCTCTTGCAATTTAAGGTTGAACCACCGCGGACGGCCGGACGGCCGGAAAAAATTTTTTTGGCGCATACGTTTTTTGGAATGTGGGGACCCTAATTCGTGCTCATCCCAAGTTTGAGCCCGATCTGCTCGGTACACAAAAGCTGTGTCTGAAAGAAACACAGCTAAAAAAACATAAAATTCTAAAGTTATGATAAAAATAAGAAAAAAAAGAAAGAAACAAAATTAAAGATAAATTTGCGTTTAAATTTCTTACCCGTGGGTTCTGTTCCAACATTCTTGTATTCTTTGATCAAGCGTTTTCCCTCTGAATTTAGATGCACGAACCTCATTTGCTGTTTATCAGTATCATGGGACATAGCCCGGCCCATTCTGGCAAATTCGTCAATTTTAGCCATTATTCCATTCTCTGTAGATCGATCTTCTGTGGGGGCCATCACAATCCCAGGCTCAACCGACGCTTCATGTCCACAATTTTGCTCTGTAGATCGATCTTCTGTGGGGGCCATCACAATCCCAGGCTCAACCGACGCCTCATGTCCACAATTTTGCTCTGTAGATCGATCTTCTGTGGGGCCCATCACAATCCCAGGCTCAACCGACGCCTCATGTCCACAATTTTGCTCTGTAGATCGATCTTCTGTGGGGGCCATCACAATCCCAGGCTCAACCGACGCCTCATGTCCACAATTTTGCTCTGTAGATCGATCTTCTGTGGGGGCCATCACAATCTCAGGCTCAACCGACGCCTCATGTCCACAATTTTGCTCTGTAGATCGATCTTCTGTGGGGGCCATCACAATCCCAGGCTCAACCGACGCCTCATGTCCACAATTTTGCTCTGTAGATCGATCTTCTGTGGGGGCCATCACAATCCCAGGCTTAACCGACGCCTCATGTCCACAATTTTGCTCTGTAGATCGATCTTCTGTGGGGGCCATCACAATCTCGGATTGTTCTGCAGCACTACGAAAATCACATTCCTCCAACTCCACATCAAAGTATTCAGGGTTAACACCCTCTAATTTCACGTCATCTTGATCAGCAGAACTCATTTTCGTTAAATTTTTTATTGGCACTTTTGTACACGTCTCTGTGCGAGTGAAACAATAGATGATGTCCAAGTGGGAGAACCGCGGTGAAATAGCACGTACATCGTCTCATTTTCTCTTGAGTAAACTTGATTTTTGGCCCCCTAGCGGTCACTTTTGAAACTTCGGATGTTCTAGAAAGTTGTAGGGTTTGTTGAGATTTCTGCAACCCAGGCAATGGCACTGGGCTGGAATTGCCGGTTTCTTGTGGCCCGGTTGCCGTTATCATTTAGGATCGGCTAGTGTTTTATTTCTGTGCATGCGTGTGTGATTGTTTTCCGCACGCACTGATTTGCCAGATCCTGTCCACCTAACTTGGCTCGCCATTTGACGGCCCGCTTTGTCTGAGGCCTCCCAAGCCGTTTTGTTCCATCCCTTCCCCCTTATTAAAGTAATATCACAGTTTGATATCACAGATCGTTTCTTTATCACTCTGGTCCAAGTTTAAAATCTTATAAAAGTTTTAAATAGGGACAGCACAAATAAGTTAAATAAAATTACCCTTAAAAAGTCAGGGTAAACATTAAACATTAACTCACAGTGCACATTGTATAGACACAGTTGACAAACGATATGAGGGGAGGTGTGGCTACGGAGGAGGGCATTTGGGATTATGGATCCCCTGGCCCCGACCGACCATCGTAGTCCATAAACTGGTGGTAAATCTCTATGGACCTACGGATGGCGGTCATGGAGACTTTAGTGGCAAATTTTTTTGTGCCTATTCTGAGCCTGTTTAGGCCCTCTAAAGTCTCCTTCGGAATGGCCCCCCGAGTACCTACTACTATAGGCACTACACGCCCAGAAGTTGCGCCATAGCGCTCTTGGGCTAGGGGGACAAGGGGCTCATATTTTTCACATTTATCCCTTACCCCTTCGGCGAGGCCACCCATATCCTCATGGCGGACTGTTACGTCGACCAAGAGGACCCCTTCCCGGTTCTTTACCACCAGGTCGGGTTTAAGGTAGCCGCCTTCGGGGAGGGAAAATGTTGGCTCTTTAGTGAGCACTGCCCCCGGATCCTTTCTCGTCACTTCCTCGATGACAAGGTCTAGGATCTTATTGTGACGGTGGATCCTCGTGGCTTTGGTGTGGGTGCACTGACCCATAATGTGACCCAAGGTCTCCGGAAGTGCTCCACAATTTCTGCAAGTCACGTCTGTGTGGCCGAAATACTTCTTGGTTGTGACTTTAGTGGACAGCGTATTGGTGCGAGCCCTTAGTGCTGAGATGTATCGGCATGGTTTGAGCAGTGTTGGCCGATACAACCATTGATTTGCCTCTTGGGAGTCCAAGAAGGCGTGTACTGCTCTTCCATGAGCTTCGCTGGCTGCCCAATTATCCAATTGCTGCTTTCTTTCACGAGCTTTGTACTCTTCGAGTACCTGCGGAGACTCTATCGGCCATTGCAGCCTGGCGGATTTGGCCACTCTCTCCATTCGTCCAAGGAGTCCGGAGACCAGCGATAGGTGTTTTATAATTGGGTCCTCTGATTGGAGAAATTTGAGGCCTAATTTTAGTGCATTTGACCCCGGGTTGATCAAAATCGGTCAAGCCGTTTTCGAGTTATGGTCGATTTTCGATGAAAAATTGTGGCGGCCATATTGGCTAAACGGCTTGACCGATTTTCGAAAATGAGGTATCGTTGGAAAGGTCTTGATGGTCCCTACAACATATAAAAATTTCAGATTTTTATCTTTTACAGGGGCTGAGATATAGCGAAAACAAAATTTTGAGGTTATTCAAAATGGCGGACGGAGGGGTGGGGGGTAAAATTTGACGTCATAATCGGACGTCTTCCAGTCGACTTTTAAACTTTGCCGTTTACCGCAAGTCTCTATCTATTACCGTTCTCTTGCAATTTATGGTTGAACCACCGCGGACGGCCGGACGGCCGGAAAAAAAAATTTTTGGCGCATACGTTTTTTGGAATGTGGGGACCCTAATTCGTGCTCATCCCAAGTTTGAGCCCGATCTGACGACTTTCGATTTTGCTCGGTACACAAAAGCTGTGTCTGAAAGAAACACAGCTAAAAGAAAATCACGAAAGAATCCTTCACAGCGGTCATTCGTCCCCTTTTGCATTCTGCGGGTTATATAAAAAATCAGCCCCACATAATTATAAGAAGAGAGAATGAAGGAAAGAATGAGAAGTGCAAAAGAATTTCTTACACTCACATCTTGTGTAGGAAGTTTAGTAAAAGTTTTCGATGAAAAACTTTAAATTATAACTTTTCAGTTGGCAACAACTAAGGTAAACAATTATTTGAAATGGAACAAATAATTTCGTGTAAAATTAATTTATCGCTTTAATTGTCTCATTAATTTCTTAACTTTTCTCTCATGTGGAATTAGAAAGAAAAGGAATGGAAAAGTTTGGAAAAAAAATTTTGCAAGTTTTCTATTTAAAGAAAATTGATCAAATCATTGAATTGGGAGCAACATTTTATTAATTTGATTGGAAAGTTCAACTTTTTAAAAGATTTTTTTCATTTATGTTGCTATCAAAGTATAAAATATATGTGTATACATTGTACAGTAAAGTGAAGCAAGTCCTTAAAACAAAAACAATAAAATCTGGGAATATTGTAGTTTCTCAAGAATTTTCCTGAAAAGTGACCACGCTTTTCTCAAGATTTTAATAACTTAAGTATACTGCAAAATAGTTTAATAACGAAAAGTACATACGTGTTCCTTTTAAGAGGACTTTGCTTCATATTACTTACAAAGTTATTTTATGAATTTTATAACTTTCAATCAGACAGTTCAAATGAACTTTTCATCTAAAACATTTTTGATGGAGGTTCCTTATAAGCTTCCCACATTTTTCCTAAGATTCTCCGAAAATCCTGTGAATCCTTAAAATGCTTTTGCAAATCCTCAGAATCCATTAAAATTCCCAATCAATTGGGAAATTCTTAAATACCATTCAATTTCATCATTTTCTACTCTTAGGATTTTCCTAGACCACCCACTCACTTTACAATTTTCCATAAGAGGGAACAATGTACTGCAAG
This sequence comes from Lutzomyia longipalpis, assembly GCF_024334085.1. Lineage (NCBI taxonomy): Eukaryota > Metazoa > Arthropoda > Insecta > Diptera > Psychodidae > Lutzomyia > Lutzomyia longipalpis. Next base: position 28,670,866 of record NC_074707.1, read on the forward strand.
ATCTCGAATTTTGAGAATACCATTTAGCTGTGTTTCTTTCAGACACAGCTTTTGTGTACCGAGCAAAATCGAAAGTCGTCAGATCGGGCTCAAACTTGGGATGAGCACGAATTAGGGTCCCTACATTCCAAAAAACGTATGCGCCAAAAATAAGATTTTTTCCGGCCGTCCGTCCGTCCGTCCGTCCGTCCGGCCGTAGTACAACGCTAAATTGCAAGAGAACGGTAATAGATAGAGACTTGCGGTAAACGGCAAAGTTTAAATATCGACTGGAAGACGTCCGATTATGACGTCAAATTTTACCCCCCACCCCCCCGTCCGCCATTTTGAATAACCTCAAAATTTTGTTTTCGCTATATCTCAGCCCCTATTATAGCTAGAGGTCTGAAATTTTGATATGTTGTAGGGCCCATCAAGAGCTTTCCAACGATACCTCATTTTCGAAAATCGGTCAAGCCGTTTAGTCAATATGGCCGCCACAATTTTTCATCGAAAATCGACCATAACTCGAAAACGGCTTGACCGATTTTGATCAACCTGGGGTCAAATGAAAGATCTCAACAAACCCTACAACTCTCTAGAACATCCGAAGTTTCAAAAGTGACCGCTAGGGGGCCAAAAATCAAAAACAAAATTTTCGATGAGTTTTCGATGAATATCTCGAAAACGACGACATAAATTTTTTTCATTTTTTGATATGTTGTAGCTGACCATATTATCTAACTTCATGCCAAAAATGAAGAAAATCTATGGATCCGTTCTCGAGATATAGCCTTCCAAAGTTGGCATGTCATATCTCGGGTTCTACAAGTCCGATCTTGATCAACTCAAGCGCAAATGAAAGGTTTCGAGAAACCCTACAAATGTCTAGAACATTGCAACTTCGAGAAATGACCGCAAGAGGCGCTAAAGTCAAAAACAAAGTTTTCGAAAATTTCGAACTCGAATTTTTCGAAAATGGCGACATAAATTTTTATCATTTTTCGATATGTTATAGCTGACTTTATGACCTTTCAAACAAAAAAAAATTTATGAAAATCTATGGATCCGTTCTCGAGATATGGCCTTCCAAACATTTCTTAGCGTATGACTTTTCAACTTTTCCCGACTTAGCGCGTATTTAAACTAATTCGCATTCTAGTTTGCTCTCACAAAATTGGTACACTGAAAGAAACACAGCTCCCGTAAGCTTGGTCAGCTTACCAGTACATTTTTTAGGTTTTCAATCTATAAATAACACGCAAGAATTCATACAAATGAAATACCGGCCTAATTCTAACAGAGAAGATGAAAAACTTTCTGACTGCTTCTGCTCATCCCCCACGAAAGCCATTGAAAAACCCTGAATTCTTTTTCAAGTGAGCGATTTTCGCCCACGCAAATTCACACCGAAGTTGAAAAGTTGGAAAAATACTAATTAGCATAAAATGATTTTAATTCCCAGCAGAAAATGTTTTCATCATTTGGGGAACTTTTCATTTTGTCCATTAACTTTATACATTTAGCTAATGTAATATAGAATTAAAAAAAATGTAGATTATCTCGATGCTGGATAAGTTAATTTTCTCAGAAAAATATTTACCAATCCTGCCAACAAATCAAGAATAAGTGGAATGTGTATTGAATAAATTGCAATATAGCCATTCGTACTTTTATTATCATATTATGTCCACAAAAGTGTCATTCCCATATTGAATTTCCATTTGAGTTGTTTTGCGCTGGAAAATCACATTTCCTCTAAATCAAGTTCAAGAATTCCATGCGTCGTACGAGGAAAATGCTCCTTACCATTAGGATATTGCTTTTCAGATTCTCAAGTTGTACAATATGAAATAAATTTCACAAGAAGGTTACATTATTATAGCTCGCTATCATTTTATTTTACAAGCACATGGTAAAATAATTCCCATTAGAATCTTGTAAAAGCACGCTGAATTTACCATATTGGACAGAAGAAAAGTTTTTGAAGAAAAATTTAAAGCTTTTCTTGGTGATTTTGGCATTCAAATTTGCAAAAGTTTCTCCTCTTCGCAAAGTCCTTTCCTCTCCTTTTAACCAAAAGATAATGGGAACATATACTTTTGTCGCATTTACAAAGATGTTGGCACATTGGAGGCATTTTCATGCACAATTTACTCGCTTCTTAAACCATTTACCATCACCACCAACAAAAATCAAATTAAATGATAACAAAGAGCAAAAAAACTGTCGAAATGGGAAGACAAAAGAGACGAAATTGAATTTGGCGCGTCTTTTTGGCAAAAAAAAGGGTTACACATTAATGAGAAAATCCTTTTCGACTCCTTTCCACCTCGAATTTCACCATGAGAGGAAAATTTCTTTTTGCATGTTCTGTAATATGAAAAATCTTCGGGATCCAGTTTTATATTTTCCACATAGTCAGGTAAATATCGTATGAAGAAAGAAAATATGGAAAATTATTTACTTACTTTTATATCTTGATTTGAATAGTACAATTTGAACAAAGAAAAATTCTTCTTTTGGAACCAATATTTCTTTTTATCTTCAGACTTTTCGCAAAGATTATTTAGCCCTTTGATGCATTT
>NC_074707.1:28678432-28693533 GCF_024334085.1 Lutzomyia longipalpis
GTAAGTATGATTGTTTATTTTGTATGAATGTTTATATGTATTTGTATGTTTTTATGTATGTGTGTATTTGTATGCTATGTATGTATGTTATATATGTATGTGTGTATGTTTGTATGAATGCCTATACGTATATGTTTATAATGGTATAATTTTATTTTTGTATCTATTTATGCATTTTTTGTATCTATGTTTGTATTTGTTTGTATGTAAGTATGTTTGTATGGATTTATGTATATTTGTATATATGTATGTTTGAATCTATGCAATGCATTCTTAATTAAAAATATTATCAATGCATGTTTGTTAGTATGCTTGTATATTTTTATGCATGTTTTGTATGTTTGTAAGTTTGTTTGTAAATATTATGCTGGTTTTGTATCTATGTTTGTATGTATGTTTTTAAGTCTGTTTGTAATGATGTGTATATGTATATGTTTTTGTATGTACTTATTTATGCATGTTTTGTATCTGGTTGTGTGTATGCATTTGTTTGTATGTATGTATGTATATATGTTTGTAAGTATGTTTGCAATGATGTGCGTACGTGTTTTTGTATGTATTTATTTATGCATGTTTTATATCTATGTTTGTATGTATATGTGTATGGATTTATGTATATTTGTATGATGTTTGAATGTATGCATGTTTGTTAGTATGTTTGTATATATTAATGCATATTTTGTATGTTTGTATATATGTTTGTAAGTTTGTTTGTAAATATTATGCATGTTTGTATGTATGTTTTGTGTGTTTTTTATGTATGTCTGTATGTATTAGGTTGATGCATAAATTGCAATGATGTATGTATGTTTTTGTTTGTATGTTTGTATGTATGTTTGTACGTTTGTATTTGTTGGCATGTTTGTATATACGGATGTATTTATGTATGTAGTTTGTAAGTATGTATGTAATGATGTATGTTTGTTTGTATTTATGCATGTATGTTTTGTATGTATGTTTGTATGCATTTGTTTGTATGTGTGTGTGTGTGTGTATTTGTATGTTTTTATGCTGCAGTATTTGATGAATGATGATATTTTGCTATAAGGAAACGTAGCCTAATTCGGACCTCTTACGGTCTGTGCATGAGAATAATTTTTAAAGCTTTCTCAAATTAAAATATTTCTTTTTCATACATAAATTTTAAATTACGGGGAACCCCACCCCCTCCCTTTCCTTTGCTTGTGGCGCTAATGTTGCTTTAATTTATTTAAATTTCTTTAAACTGTCTACTAATACCGTCTTACATCACGTTCTGATTTCTCATTTCAGGGACAATTCTGACCAAATATCTTCGCTGCGTCTGGACTGAAAAGTGATAACTTTAACAGCAAGTGCCCACGGTTTCCTGTATTCAACAAATTCGTACTCGAGGGATCTCCACACATATCCAGTAATATTCATCAATACACTTGGATAGTATTTTCCGAAAATAAAATAACTTATTGTAATTTAAATTCATAATTATTTGTATATGTATGTTTGATAAATATTAAAAAAAAAAGAATGGAAGCAAGTTAGTTAGCAATGTAGTAATTTTTCTGACACCTCTTGCTAAAAACTCTTTAAAGCCAAAAGGATCGATAGACCAAGCTTTCATCGCCTCTATGTTTACTGAACATCAAGATCAAGCCTGCATTTGCTCTTTTGCTCTACGTGTGGTTTCTGTCCGCACTGAGCTGGCCTTAGGACACCTCCGTTATTATTTTAGAGATGTACCGCCCCAGTCAAACTCCCCACCTGGCAGTGTCCCTGACTTGGATCGTGTCTTAACTCCTTTTATAACATCTTAAAGTGGCAATGGTTCATAGTAAATATGGTATAAATGAAAATGCATTCTCCATTCAATCAGGTAAGTAGGAAAAGGATAAAAGTAGTTGTATTTCATTGCTGATACACATTGCTAAATATCTCCCACTTTTGCTACACCTCTTATGTCTTCGTTACAGTGGCAGAATAGATTCCAGCTCAACAGGGTCTTCTTTCCCCGCTAATGATTTCAAGCCCGTTCCCTTGGCTGTGGTTTCGCTAGATAGTAGATAGGGACAATAAGAATCTCGTTAATCCATTCATGCGCGTCATTAATTAGATGACTCCCGCCGTTTACCGGCGCTTTCTTGAATTTCTTCTCATTGACATTCAGAGCACTGGGCAGAAATCACATTGTGTCAACACCCGTTAGAGCCATCACAATGCTTTATTTTAATTAGACAGTTGGATTCCCCTTGTCCGTGCCAGTTCTGAATTGATTGTTTGTTGACTTTCGTTGGAAAACTGTAAAGATAGTAACAGATTGAGAGTTTCGTATTATAGTATCGCGTAATAATATCCTTTCAAAATATCCTCTCACCACCCCCCCCCCCCCCCCCCCGCGCATGCTCTTCTAACTTATTTACCATGTCTCCCTTCAAAACACTTCCATGGTAATACAGTTATGAAACAGAAAAGATAACTCTTTCGGTATGCTTCGACGGCTTCTCTATGGTAGCTTCTGTTACCAGGATGAGCTTTAAACCTATTTCCGAAAAAATAGGACCCACAATAAACGTATACTCAATAGGTTACGGAATTGGAACCGTATTCCCTTTCGCTCAATATAAAGTCAACTATATTATAATGACTTTTATATATGACATAAGCTTTCGCTTAGAGCTTAGGACCGACTAACCCGTGATCAACCACTGTTCACACGGAACCCTTCTCCACTTCAGTCATCCAAGATCTCATTCGATTATTTGCTACTACCACCAAGATCTGTGCCAATGACGGCTCCATGTAGACTTACGTCTAACACTTCAACGCACATCATTGTACCCTCCTACTCATTACAATTTCACATTATATACAATAAATTGTATATAACAAATATTGTAACGGCAGTGTATAGGCAGACGACTTAAGCGCCATCCATTTTAAGGGCTAGTTGTTTCGGCAGGTGAGTTGTTACACACTCCTTAGCGGTTTACAACTTCCATGTCCACCGTCCTGCTGTCTTAAACAACCAACACCTTTTATGGTATCTGATATGAGTCGTATTAACATTTTGGCGCCGTAACACTGCGTTTGGTTCATCCCACAGCGCCAGTTCTGCTTACCAAAAGTGGCCCACTGAGTACAACTTTTATCTAAACCCTGAAAGACTTCAATCAAGAAAGTCAAGGTCTTACCCATTTAAAGTTTGAGTCGTTTCGTCCCGTAGTCTTGGAGACCTGCTGCTGATATCGGAAAGAATTACTGAGAAGGTAAAAAAAAAAAATTACTTTTTAAGGTAAGTGGAACACATGCCTGACGCAACAATAAACGCCTGCTCTTCTAACTCATCTACCATATCTCTATTCGAGAGCTAAATTTTTACTGCACGCTAGCAATTCGTTTTGGCCAGGGGAATCATCAGTAATGATGGCACCCCCTTTACTAACTAACTAAATAAATAAATAAATTCGTATTGGCTTACCTACATTGAATTGGATCATGATCCGTTCGGCCGTTACAAAAAGATTTGGTTTAAAAAATTATCACTTCGAGGATAATTGACCACCAGATGGGAGTCATAGTGACTCCGACGTCACTCGAGGTGAAAAAATGCCGCGAAAAAAAGGGTCAACTTTGCAATGAAATTATGAGGGTAATTTTGGGGGGATTTGGAAAAATAATGGCACTTTTCACATCTACATTTTCTCAGCTTTCACGTGGTGGTACCCACGTGAAAATTCATGCAGGCATTCACGCACACGGAGCGTGAAAAGAAAGCATTGAATTTCCACACACATACACACACACCAAGGGTGGTGTGTGGTGACGTAGAGTGCCGCGTGTGGCGCCATGGAAGGGAGAAAAAAGAAGAATTTGCACAACATGCTTTTGGTACAACTTTGCAATGAAATTTTGGGGATAATTTTGGGGATATTTAAATAAATAGAGGCACTTTGGACATGTACATTTTCCCCCCTTTCCACTCGTGAAATTTTTTTTTAATTTTATTAAATACTTTGGGAGAGCCAAGCGTTAAAAGAATTTTTTCATAGGCGAAAAAAGAGTAAATGAAAAAGAAATCAATATTTTCATTACTTTTTGTAGGGGAATTTGAAAAAATAAAAAAAGCATTAAAATCGAAATTTTCTCACCTTTCCAACGGTGGTACTCACGTGAAAATCCATGCAGGCATTCACGCACACGGCGCGTTTTCCAATAATTTGTGCGTTGGACTCGGCATTTGGCTACCAGAAGCCAGTCATAGTATACTCCGACGTCACTCGAGGTGAAAAAATGCCGCGAAAAAAAGGGTCAACTTTGCAATGAAATTATGAGGGTAATTTTGGGGGGATTTGGAAAAATAATGGCACTTTTCACATCTACATTTTCTCAGCTTTCACGTGGTGGTACCCACGTGAAAATTCATGCAGGCATTCACGCACACGGAGCGTGAAAAGAAAGCATTGAATTTCCACACACATACACACACACCAAGGGTGGTGTGTGGTGACGTAGAGTGCCGCGTGAGGCGCCATGGAAGGGAGAAAAAAAAGAATTTGTACAACATGCTTTTGGTACAACTTTGCAATGGAATTTTGGGGATAATTTTGGGGATATTTAAATAAATAAAGGCACTTTGGACATCTACAATTTCCCCCCTTTCCGCTCGTGAAATTTTTTTTTAATTTTATTAAATACTTTGCGAGATCTAAGCGTTAAAAGATTTTTTTCATAGGCGAAAAAAGAGTAAATGAAAAAGAAATCAATATTTTCATTACTTTTTGTAGGGGAATTTAAAAAAATAAAAAAAGCATTAAAACCCAAATTTTCTCACCTTTCACGTGGTGGTACCCACGTGAAAATCCATGCAGGCATTCACGCACACGGCGCGTTTTCCAATAATTTGTGCGTTGGACTCGGCATTTGGCTACCAGAAGCCAGTCATAGTATACTCCGACGTCACTCGATGTGAAAAATGCCGCGAAAAAAGGGTCAACTTTGCAATGAAATTATGAGGGTAATTTTGGGGGGATTTGGAAAAATAATGGCACTTTTCACATCTACATTTTCTCAGCTTTCACGTGGTGGTACCCACGTGAAAATTCATGCAGGCATTCACGCACACGGAGCGTGAAAAGAAAGCATTGAATTTCCACACACATACACACACACCAAGGGTGGTGTGTGGTGACGTAGAGTGCCGCGTGAGGCGCCATGGAAGGGAGAAAAAAAAGAATTTGTACAACATGCTTTTGGTACAACTTTGCAATGGAATTTTGGGGATAATTTTGGGGATATTTAAATAAATAAAGGCACTTTGGACATCTACAATTTCCCCCCTTTCCGCTCGTGAAATTTTTTTTTAATTTTATTAAATACTTTGCGAGATCTAAGCGTTAAAAGATTTTTTTCATAGGCGAAAAAAGAGTAAATGAAAAAGAAATCAATATTTTCATTACTTTTTGTAGGGGAATTTGAAAAAATAAAAAAAGCATTAAAATCGAAATTTTCTCACCTTTCCAACGGTGGTACTCACGTGAAAATCCATGCAGGCATTCACGCACACGGCGCGTTTTCCAATAATTTGTGCGTTGGACTCGGCATTTGGCTACCAGAAGCCAGTCATAGTATACTCCGACGTCACTCGAGGTGAAAAAATGCCGCGAAAAAAAGGGTCAACTTTGCAATGAAATTATGAGGGTAATTTTGGGGGGATTTGGAAAAATAATGGCACTTTTCACATCTACATTTTCTCAGCTTTCACGTGGTGGTACCCACGTGAAAATTCATGCAGGCATTCACGCACACGGAGCGTGAAAAGAAAGCATTGAATTTCCACACACATACACACACACCAAGGGTGGTGTGTGGTGACGTAGAGTGCCGCGTGAGGCGCCATGGAAGGGAGAAAAAGAAGAATTTGCACAACATGCTTTTGGTACAACTTTGCAATGAAATTTTGGGGATAATTTTGGGGATATTTAAATAAATAAAGGCACTTTGGACATCTACATTTTCCCCCCTTTCCGATCGTGAAATTTTTTTTTAATTTTATTAAATACTTTGCGAGAGCTAAGCGTTAAAAGATTTTTTTCATAGGCGAAAAAAGAGTAAATGAAAAAGAAATCAATATTTTCATTACTTTTTGTAGGGGAATTTGAAAAAATAAAAAAAGCATTAAAATCAAAATTTTCTCACCTTTCACGTGGTGGTACCCACGTGAAAATCCATGCAGGCATTCACGCACACGGCGCGTTTTCCAATAATTTGTGCGTTGGACTCGGCATTTGGCTACCAGAAGCCAGTCATAGTATACTCCCGCCGTTTACCCGCGCTTTCTTGAATTTCTTCACATTGACATTCAGGGCACTGGGCAGAAATCACATTGTGTCAACACCCGTGAGAGCCATCACAATGCTTTGTTTTAATTAGACAGTCGGATTCCCCTTGTCCGTGCCAGTTCTGAACTGATTGTTTACTGATGGTCGTTGTTATAATCTGTAAAGATTGTAACAGCTTGAGAGTTCCGTATTATTGTACCGCACAATCATATCCTTTCAATACCCCCCGGTTAAAGGGATACCTAATCAGATATTTTAGCAGTACAGTTAGCAACACTTCCCAAACAAGCCCGACACATCTCAATCTTCAGAGCCAATCCTTATCCCGAAGTTACGGATCTAATTTGCCGACTTCCCTTACCTACATTATTCTATCGACTAGAGACTCTTAATCTTGGAGACCTGCTGCGGATATTGGTACGGACTATTGAGAATGTCTACGTGGCCCTACCATAGATTTTCAAGGTCCGTGGAACACATACCTGACACAGCAGTAAACGCCATGCTCTTCTAACTCATTTACCATATCTCCCTTCAAAAGACTTCCATGGTAATACAGTTATGAAACAGAAAAGATAACTCTTTCGGTATGCTTCGACGGCTTCTCTATGGTAGCTTCTGTTACCAGGATGAGCTTTAAACCTATTTCCGAAAAAATAGGACCCACAATAAACGTATACTCAATAGGTTACGGAATTGGAACCGTATTCCCTTTCGCTCAATATAAAGTCAACTTTGCAATGACTTTTATATATGACATAAGCTTTCGCTTGGAGCTTAGGACCGACTAACCCGTGATCAACCACTGTTCACACGGAACCCTTCTCCACTTCAGTCATCCAAGATCTCATTCGATTATTTGCTACTACCACCAAGATCTGTGCCAATGACGGCTCCATGTAGACTTACGTCTAACACTTCAACGCACATCATTGTACCCTCCTACTCATTACAATTTCACATTACATATATCAAAGAAATGATGTGTAACAAATATTGTAACGGCAGTGTATAGGCAGACGACTTGAGCGCCATCCATTTTAAGGGCTAGTTGTTTCGGCAGGTGAGTTGTTACACACTCCTTAGCGGTTTACAACTTCCATGTCCACCGTCCTGCTGTCTTAAACAACCAACACCTTTTATGGTATCTGATATGAGTCGTATTAACATTTTGGCGCCGTAACACTGCGTTTGGTTCATCCCACAGCGCCAGTTCTGCTTACCAAAAGTGGCCCACTAAGTACAACTTTTATCTAAACCTCGAACGAGACTTCAATCAAGAAAGTCGAGGTCTTACCCATTTAAAGTTTGAGAATAGGTTGAGGTCGTTTCGTCCCCAATAAGCCTCTAATCATTCGCTTTACCGGATAAGATTATTTTATATGAATGTGTACCAGCTATCCTGAGGGAAACTTCGGAGGGAACCAGCTACTAGATGGTTCGATTGGTCTTTCGCCCCTATACCCAATTCTGACAATCGATTTGCACGTCAGAACTGTTTCGGTCCTCCATCAGGGTTTCCCCTGACTTCAACCTGATCAGGCATAGTTCACCATCTTTCGGGTCCTACCATGTATGCTCAAGGTACGACTTCATAATGCTTGCGCATTAATTGTAAGTCGCCCTGGGATGGAAATTTATTTATAACTCATAGAGAAATAAATGTAATCCCATGTAAAACAGTTACGTTAATTTCGCTTTTGGGTTTTTTTTATTTTATTCTACAATTTCACCCCATAAGAGATGAGAATTAATAGAATAAACCCCAATAACTTGCATACATGCTAGACTCCTTGGTCCGTGTTTCAAGACGGGCCCCGAAGGTATCTAAATCTACATAGTGCACTGCAAATCAAATACATACAAATTCACCGAAGTATATTACATATGCATGTTGTATGATTTTTGTTAATCCGTCAGTCGTACATTATCGAAATTCCTAAATAGATTTATCGAATAGTATGTTGAGTACTATTAACAGATAAACAATCTAAGAGAATTCCATTGATAAGTTCAAATATAGTATGCAAGCAACTATATTTAATCTAACGGATTGCAGTGTCCTACTAGATGAAAAGTGCATACGACACCGTGAGGTGTTGTATTGAATTTCATCTATCGGATATTTAGATTCAACGGGCTTAACCCCTATACGGTTTCACGTACTTTTTAACTCTCTATTCAGAGTTCTTTTCAACTTTCCCTCACGGTACTTGTTCTCTATCGGTCTCGTGGTTATATTTAGCCTTAGATGGAGTTTACCACCCACTTAATGCTGCACTATCAAGCAACACGACTCTTAAGAGAAGTTCGCAAATTGCAGATAGTAATTTCTACGGGCCTGGCACCCTCTATGGGTTAAGTAGCCCCATTCAAGATGGACTTGAATTTACATATCTATTGCAATAAGCTAATGAACTCTCCATACACTGCATCCCCAGTTAATTAGTTAAAATTAATGGGCTAAGTGCTGGGCTTTTCCCGTTTCGCTCGCCGCTACTAAGGGAATCCTAGTTAGTTTCTTTTCCTCCCCTTATTAATATGCTTAAATTCAGGGGGTAGTCACGTATGAGTTGAGATCGCATTTTATTTTATTTTTGTTTTTACATTTTTATATTGAATAGCCCCTTTGCAATTGCAATACAAGTTTAATTTTTCGTATATATAGTACATGATTATTATTTTATTCAATGACTTTGATATATACCTTCTTGTATTGAATTACTTTTCAATTCGGGTACATTCAAAATGTATTTCAAACATTTTATTAAGAGCATGAATCATATAATTAAGAGAATCATAGCCCCAATGTTTTTTCAGTTAAGAAAAAACAATTTGAATTGCTTATTTTTACGACACTCAACCATACGTGGTCCATGCAGTTTCCGAGAAAACTTTTGCATGAACCGCAATATGCGTTCAAAATGTCGATGTTCATGTGTTCTGCAGTTCACACGATTTCACACAGTTAGCTGCGTTCTTCATCGACCCACGAGCCAAGTGATCCCCCGTATAGGGTTGATTATTAGTTTAATTTCTTTTTATTTCCCTTTTTGCACATTTAAGCAAACAAAAAAAAAGTAAAAGACAAAATGATAAAATAAAATAATATGGCTGATAAACGTACATTCATACATTTATCAATAATGTTTATTTTTTGAGGTATTTTACATGCCATGTAGAATAAAGAAATACCTAAGCTTCTTAAAGCTCATGCTGATTTTAAACTACACACATGTTATATACACAAAAAAAATTAAATATTTTCACGGTCATCCAAATGAGAATTCTTTGTGAATTTTCATTTATATTGGATTGGCATCTGAATATTAACAGATTTAAGGAATGAAAGAATATCATTCATTTTTATCCCGGCTTCAATATGTTTTTTTTTGTGTATATAAACCGGACTTTTCTGCAACAAAGTGTAATTTATTGCAAAAAAAAAACACTCAAAATGTAGATAAATATATAATTTATCAATGATCCTTCCGCAGGTTCACCTACGGAAACCTTGTTACGACTTTTACTTCCTCTAAATAATCAAGTTCGGTCAACTTCTGTGTAACATACCAAATTACTACAAGAGTATTTCGGCGTACACGTCCAGAGACCTCACTAAACAATTCATCAGTAGTAGCGACGGGCGGTGTGTACAAAGGGCAGGGACGTAATCAATGCAAGCTTATGACTCACACTTACTGGGAATTCCGGGTTCATGTGGACAGTTACAGTCCACAATCCCAACCAAGAAAGTGGTTCAATGTTTACCCATACCTCTCGGTCAAGGATAAAACACATTGATACTTTCATTGTAGCGCGCGTGCTGCCCAGGACATCTAAGGGCATCACAGACCTGTTATTGCTCAATCTCATAATGCTAGACGCATTTTGTCCTTTTAAGAAGCAAAGTGTCCTTTCAAGACAAACCCAGCAGGTACAACTCCACCGCATACGCAGAAAGTACAACGACTTGCTTTTGCAAGCAAGCCAAAGCACCCACGCACATACACGGCTTCAGCGTCATAATCCTGCAGGCATCTATTTAAAAAAGTTTGAGTCTCGTTCGCTATCGGAATTAACCAGACAAATCACTCCACGAACTAAGAACGGCCATGCACCACCACCCATAGATTCGAGAAAGAGCTATCAATCTGTCTTACTCATTTATGTTCGGACCTGGTAAGTTTTCCCGTGTTGAGTCAAATTAAGCCGCAGGCTCCACTCCTGGTGGTGCCCTTCCGTCAATTCCTTTAAGTTTCAGCTTTGCAACCATACTTCCCCCGGAGCCCAAAAGCTTTGGTTTCCCGGAAAGCGACTGAATGAGCCTGAAGCTAAGTAGCCACATCCAATTGCTAGCTGGCATCGTTTATGGTTAGAACTAGGGCGGTATCTGATCGCCTTCGATCCTCTAACTTTCGTTCTTGATTAATGAAAACATCCTTGGCAAATGCTTTCGCTTAAGTTAGTCTTACGAGGGTCTACGAATTTCACCTCTCGCCTCGTAATACTAATGCCCCCAACTGCTTCTATTAATCATTACCTCTTGATCTAGAAACCAATCAAATAGAACAGAGGTCCTATTCCATTATTCCATGCAAAATATATTCAGGCGTTATAATTTTCATTACATTTAGCCTGCTTTAAGCACTCTAATTTGTTCAAAGTAATTGTATCGGCCCACAATAGCATTCGGTAAAGAACACTAAAATGGGTTTTTTACTTAAGGGTCGTGCCAAAGCTTAGAAGCAAAGGTCGTTTCCCTCACCGATAAAACATCCATCACACCAAAGGTTACATGCGCATCATTTTACTGATGCACATACAACAAGCAGTACAAACCCGTACTTGGGTATACTGCTCGTGTGGGACACAAATTCAACTACGAACGTTTTAACCGCAACAACTTTAATATACGCTATTGGAGCTGGAATTACCGCGGCTGCTGGCACCAGACTTGCCCTCCAATTGTTACTTGTTAAAGGATTTAAAGTGTACTCATTCCAATTACAGGGCCTCGGATGTGAGTCCTGTATTGTTATTTTTCGTCACTACCTCCCCGTGCCGGGATTGGGTAATTTACGCGCCTGCTGCCTTCCTTAGATGTGGTAGCCGTTTCTCAGGCTCCCTCTCCGGAATCGAACCCTGATTCCCCGTTACCCGTAGAAACCATGGTAGTCCTCTATACTACCATCAATAGTTGATAGGGCAGACAATTGAATGATCTATCGTCGGTACGAGACCATACGATCAGCCATAATTATCCAGATTCATCTAAAAAAAAATCCACCAAAGTGAATCTTGGTTTTAATCTAATAAAAGCACACGTCTCACCCACATCATTGCTGCAGGGATCCATGTTGTTTGCATGTATTAGCTCTGGAATTACCACAGTTATCCAAGTAACTGGGTTAATAATCAAATAAATAATAGCTGTTATACTGAGCCTTTTGCGGTTTCACTATAAGATAGTTTGTACATAGACATGCATGGCTTAATCTTTGAGACAAGCATATAACTACTGGCAGGATCAACCAGAATAATGTCATATCAATTTTTCAATATGCCATCAATAACATATACTCGACACATCAAATGACATGAAGAGCATCATTATCATCAATTTACACAACACACCTTACTTAACGTACATTACGATGTTCGTAATATAAGACGACTAGTGTGTACGTATAACACATTCAAAAAATACACCACCAATACTAATAAGCTTCCTACTAACACATATCAAAAAAACTCACTAACATTTCAATCTTTATAATAAAATGAAACTCAATACATAGACAACTTTATTCGTGTAGCAAGACTCAGAAACTCACATTCAATGAGTTCCTATATCTTGTTTCTATACCATTTCTCTAAACTGAAATGGAAATGGCTGATTAAGTATGAAAAAAATTTCCTAGAATACCAAATTCAATTAAAATCTGACACTTTGATCTGAAACTGACAAAAACTAATTTCAAACGATCGTATTTTTGACTAAAAAAGTGTACATATTTTTATACACCAATTTGACATTTGTCTCATTCAATACTTCAAGCTCTGATCAGTTTTGGAGCCTTTAATTAAAATCCTACTCCTTTTGTGGATATTTAATCATTCAACAAAGTTCTTAAATTCACGCGGTCATTGAACAAGTTTAAATTAAAAATTTTATTAAATTTTAACATATCTGGTCAACATAGATCTTTTGTCACTTATACAGCTATGAAAAATTTGCAAATTTACAGAATTTTTTAAGATCCTTTATGAATATCATCATTTGATTGGTTAATTCATACATTTTCTCTAGTTCAAAAAGATTTTTTTCAGAAAAATCAAATTTTTGAAATCATTTTAGCTATTTCTCTAAATTACATTTTATTCAAGAACTACATTTTCAGGGGATTTTCTATGAAATCTGTATGTTTCACACAATGAAAAATCACGCAAGAGTGTAGCAAAAACATCGCTCCAAATTGTACAAACGCACTGTGAAACATTCGACAGTGAGAGAAAAATAGTGAAAAACTGAAAAATCCTTCGTCCTGAACATAGTTTCCCGCCTTCGGCCTTGTGGTTTATTTACATTTGGATTGATCTATACTTAAATATTTAATCCCTTATTGAGTTATTGTAACAGAAAGGATTGCATGGAAGAATCATGCTCTACATTGCATATAGATACACGTCAAAAACACTCACATCGGTCTTGGTTTATTCACTGTAACTTTTTTTTTATTTTATGTTTTATTTTAATCTATGTTTATGGAAAAGTCAATCAAAAAGTTGATTAAAATGCTTTTATATTAGTAATAATTCAAATATAATTATTTTTGCTTACTTAATTTCTCTAAAAAAAATTAGTTCTTGAGTTCAGCAACTTCTTTCATATTCCCTCACATATTATGATTTAAATTGTCTATTTATAGACAATATTATGATTTAAAGAGGTCTAAAAAGACGTTTTGACTTAAAAATATCGTGAGAAGAAGAGCGCATGTTTCAATGTTTCACTTGGACGCGAAAGGGTTAAAAGAATTGTGTTGTCAGGGGCCATTTGGTCAGGAAAATTATCCATTTTGTTCATGAGAAGTGATTTTATATAATTAGTTGGTATATCACAATCGTAGCATACCAAGTATTTTTACTTGGTGATCATTCTCACAAGTTGATCTATGCAGAAAAAATCAGAAAACAAAAGAGAGTGAGTACCTGGATGTGCGCTGATCCACAAGTCGGAAAAATAATTTAAGGCCTTTTTAAACGGCCCAAAGACTATGCAGTGCAGTGCAGTGCAGTCTAATGGCTGCAGCCGGTGTGACTGGTGTGTGGAGGGATCGTCAGCAGCGCTATCCCATTGTTTATACTGTCAATATCCAAATGTGAATCATGATTATCCAGAATAAGTAAAACTGGACGATCATTATTTGCGCCGCTGTGGTTCTTGAAATGCTTTAGAAAATCGGGGAAATGTGCCCGTGTCATCCAGCCGGATGAGTTCGCAGTTCCAACACAACCGATAGGACCCCCCTTCAGGAAATAATCCTTGAACTTAACACGAGGAAATATATAAAAAAAAAAAAGGCGGCACCATATTTCCTGTGGCACTGACAGCCAGTGCCATTGTTACTAATTCCCCGCGTTCTGCTGAGACTATTCTTCCGACGTGCTTTTCACCACGATGACTTACGACCTTAGAGGGCACCTGTACCGTTGTGATTGCAGTCTCATCCATGTTGTACACGCAGCCAGGATCAAAACTGTATTTCTCATAGAGACTCTTCAGCTTCTCAAAAAAGAGACCCACATTAAATTTGTTGAAAGCTGTGGCTCTCTGTAGACTAGTGGCCTCAGGCTTACGAATGGACAAATTATGGCGTTGAACAAAACTTCCGAACCACTCTTTGCCTGCCATTTCGGTTTTGTTCCACGTAACGGGAATTTTCCTGCCCAGCTTCTTGGCAAACTGAAAAGCGAGAGTTTTCACATCTCTTGGTCCAAGTCCAAAATAGAGATCACCAGCTTTAGTGATGTAAGTCACAAGAGCAGCTTCTTGTTCCTTTATAAACATTCTACGCGGTCTCTGAAGCTTCAATGTTGGCAAAGAATATTGCATCAGAGCGGCATCAGCATTGGATTCGGTGGAGGATTTGCTTCATTTTCCTCCTTAAAATAGCGTCTTAATGTCTCATAATTTACACCAAACTCGACGCTGGCCTTTCTGAAACTGGTGTTGCCAAGGCGCAATGCGTATATAGCATTGCGAAGGTTGTTTGCATCGAGTGGCTTTAACTTCCGTTTATACGTACGCACCATGCCTAAAATTGAGGTTATGTTAATTATAATTATATTGATTGCCATTTACACATCCAATATATAATTTATTGGAAGTAAATTATACATATCTCTCAATCTTATCTACTCCAGGAAGTTATAATTCAAAATTATTGAATATAATGTAAAGGTTCACTGGGATTTCTTTTTTTTATTCACAGAGTTCACAGAAATTTTTCGCCTGTTTCACATGACAATCGGAAGGGATTAAGCCAATCATAACGCGTCCAGTTATAAGAGTTGGTATACCACAATGTGAAAAAGTTTGCTTATGCGTTAAAATTGATTTTTGTGCAGTAATACTAAGCAAAGTTGATTTTTTTGTGAAATTCAGCAATTTGATGGATAAAAATGGTCATGGGAAATCATCTTTCATATGAAACCCGAGACAAAAAAGTACTCTGCGTTGATACCACTGATTCTTGAGCTAAGCAGTTAAGCAATGTCATT
>NC_074707.1:28694033-28701533 GCF_024334085.1 Lutzomyia longipalpis
GCAGTGCAGTCTAATGGCTGCAGCCGGTGTGACTGGTGTGTGGAGGGATCGTCAGCAGCGCTATCCCATTGTTTATACTGTCAATATCCAAATGTGAATCATGATTATCCAGAATAAGTAAAACTGGACGATCATTATTTGCGCCGCTGTGGTTCTTGAAATGCTTTAGAAAATCGGGGAAATGTGCCCGTGTCATCCAGCCGGATGAGTTCGCAGTTCCAACACAACCGATAGGACCCCCCTTCAGGAAATAATCCTTGAACTTAACACGAGGAAATATATAAAAAAAAAAAAGGCGGCACCATATTTCCTGTGGCACTGACAGCCAGTGCCATTGTTACTAATTCCCCGCGTTCTGCTGAGACTATTCTTCCGACGTGCTTTTCACCACGATGACTTACGACCTTAGAGGGCACCTGTACCGTTGTGATTGCAGTCTCATCCATGTTGTACACGCAGCCAGGATCAAAACTGTATTTCTCATAGAGACTCTTCAGCTTCTCAAAAAAGAGACCCACATTAAATTTGTTGAAAGCTGTGGCTCTCTGTAGACTAGTGGCCTCAGGCTTACGAATGGACAAATTATGGCGTTGAACAAAACTTCCGAACCACTCTTTGCCTGCCATTTCGGTTTTGTTCCACGTAACGGGAATTTTCCTGCCCAGCTTCTTGGCAAACTGAAAAGCGAGAGTTTTCACATCTCTTGGTCCAAGTCCAAAATAGAGATCACCAGCTTTAGTGATGTAAGTCACAAGAGCAGCTTCTTGTTCCTTTATAAACATTCTACGCGGTCTCTGAAGCTTCAATGTTGGCAAAGAATATTGCATCAGAGCGGCATCAGCATTGGATTCGGTGGAGGATTTGCTTCATTTTCCTCCTTAAAATAGCGTCTTAATGTCTCATAATTTACACCAAACTCGACGCTGGCCTTTCTGAAACTGGTGTTGCCAAGGCGCAATGCGTATATAGCATTGCGAAGGTTGTTTGCATCGAGTGGCTTTAACTTCCGTTTATACGTACGCACCATGCCTAAAATTGAGGTTATGTTAATTATAATTATATTGATTGCCATTTACACATCCAATATATAATTTATTGGAAGTAAATTATACATATCTCTCAATCTTATCTACTCCAGGAAGTTATAATTCAAAATTATTGAATATAATGTAAAGGTTCACTGGGATTTCTTTTTTTTATTCACAGAGTTCACAGAAATTTTTCGCCTGTTTCACATGACAATCGGAAGGGATTAAGCCAATCATAACGCGTCCAGTTATAAGAGTTGGTATACCACAATGTGAAAAAGTTTGCTTATGCGTTAAAATTGATTTTTGTGCAGTAATACTAAGCAAAGTTGATTTTTTTGTGAAATTCAGCAATTTGATGGATAAAAATGGTCATGGGAAATCATCTTTCATATGAAACCCGAGACAAAAAAAATGGTCATTTATCTGATTCTTGAGCTAAGCAGTTAAGCAATGTCATTTACGTTCCCTGGTAATATTATTTATAATACATCGTTGTTAAATTAATGTAATAAGATTATTTTTTCTCTTTTGTTTTCAGATTTTTTCTGCATAGATCAACTTGTGAGAATGATCACCAAGTAAAAATACTTGGTATGCTACGATTGTGATATACCAACTAATTATATAAAATCACTTCTCATGAACAAAATGGATAATTTTCCTGACCAAATGGCCCCTGACAACACAATTCTTTTAACCCTTTCGCGTCCAAGTGAAACATTGAAACATGCGCTCTTCTTCTCACGATATTTTTAAGTCAAAACGTCTTTTTAGACCTCTTTAAATCATAATATTGTCTATAAATAGACAATTTAAATCATAATATGTGAGGGAATATGAAAGAAGTTGCTGAACTCAAGAACTAATTTTTTTTAGAGAAATTAAGTAAGCAAAAATAATTATATTTGAATTATTACTAATATAAAAGCATTTTAATCAACTTTTTGATTGACTTTTCCATAAACATAGATTAAAATAAAACATAAAATAAAAAAAAAGTTACAGTGAATAAACCAAGACCGATGTGAGTGTTTTTGACGTGTATCTATATGCAATGTAGAGCATGATTCTTCCATGCAATCCTTTCTGTTACAATAACTCAATAAGGGATTAAATATTTAAGTATAGATCAATCCAAATGTAAATAAACCACAAGGCCGAAGGCGGGAAACTATGTTCAGGACGAAGGATTTTTCAGTTTTTCACTATTTTTCTCTCACTGTCGAATGTTTCACAGTGCGTTTGTACAATTTGGAGCGATGTTTTTGCTACACTCTTGCGTGATTTTTCATTGTGTGAAACATACAGATTTCATAGAAAATCCCCTGAAAATGTAGTTCTTGAATAAAATGTAATTTAGAGAAATAGCTAAAATGATTTCAAAAATTTGATTTTTCTGAAAAAAATCTTTTTGAACTAGAGAAAATGTATGAATTAACCAATCAAATGATGATATTCATAAAGGATCTTAAAAAATTCTGTAAATTTGCAAATTTTTCATAGCTGTATAAGTGACAAAAGATCTATGTTGACCAGATATGTTAAAATTTAATAAAATTTTTAATTTAAACTTGTTCAATGACCGCGTGAATTTAAGAACTTTGTTGAATGATTAAATATCCACAAAAGGAGTAGGATTTTAATTAAAGGCTCCAAAACTGATCAGAGCTTGAAGTATTGAATGAGACAAATGTCAAATTGGTGTATAAAAATATGTACACTTTTTTAGTCAAAAATACGATCGTTTGAAATTAGTTTTTGTCAGTTTCAGATCAAAGTGTCAGATTTTAATTGAATTTGGTATTCTAGGAAATTTTTTTCATACTTAATCAGCCATTTCCATTTCAGTTTAGAGAAATGGTATAGAAACAAGATATAGGAACTCATTGAATGTGAGTTTCTGAGTCTTGCTACACGAATAAAGTTGTCTATGTATTGAGTTTCATTTTATTATAAAGATTGAAATGTTAGTGAGTTTTTTTGATATGTGTTAGTAGGAAGCTTATTAGTATTGGTGGTGTATTTTTTGAATGTGTTATACGTACACACTAGTCGTCTTATATTACGAACATCGTAATGTACGTTAAGTAAGGTGTGTTGTGTAAATTGATGATAATGATGCTCTTCATGTCATTTGATGTGTCGAGTATATGTTATTGATGGCATATTGAAAAATTGATATGACATTATTCTGGTTGATCCTGCCAGTAGTTATATGCTTGTCTCAAAGATTAAGCCATGCATGTCTATGTACAAACTATCTTATAGTGAAACCGCAAAAGGCTCAGTATAACAGCTATTATTTATTTGATTATTAACCCAGTTACTTGGATAACTGTGGTAATTCCAGAGCTAATACATGCAAACAACATGGATCCCTGCAGCAATGATGTGGGTGAGACGTGTGCTTTTATTAGATTAAAACCAAGATTCACTTTGGTGGATTTTTTTTTAGATGAATCTGGATAATTATGGCTGATCGTATGGTCTCGTACCGACGATAGATCATTCAATTGTCTGCCCTATCAACTATTGATGGTAGTATAGAGGACTACCATGGTTTCTACGGGTAACGGGGAATCAGGGTTCGATTCCGGAGAGGGAGCCTGAGAAACGGCTACCACATCTAAGGAAGGCAGCAGGCGCGTAAATTACCCAATCCCGGCACGGGGAGGTAGTGACGAAAAATAACAATACAGGACTCACATCCGAGGCCCTGTAATTGGAATGAGTACACTTTAAATCCTTTAACAAGTAACAATTGGAGGGCAAGTCTGGTGCCAGCAGCCGCGGTAATTCCAGCTCCAATAGCGTATATTAAAGTTGTTGCGGTTAAAACGTTCGTAGTTGAATTTGTGTCCCACACGAGCAGTATACCCAAGTACGGGTTTGTACTGCTTGTTGTATGTGCATCAGTAAAATGATGCGCATGTAACCTTTGGTGTGATGGATGTTTTATCGGTGAGGGAAACGACCTTTGCTTCTAAGCTTTGGCACGACCCTTAAGTAAAAAACCCATTTTAGTGTTCTTTACCGAATGCTATTGTGGGCCGATACAATTACTTTGAACAAATTAGAGTGCTTAAAGCAGGCTAAATGTAATGAAAATTATAACGCCTGAATATATTTTGCATGGAATAATGGAATAGGACCTCTGTTCTATTTGATTGGTTTCTAGATCAAGAGGTAATGATTAATAGAAGCAGTTGGGGGCATTAGTATTACGAGGCGAGAGGTGAAATTCGTAGACCCTCGTAAGACTAACTTAAGCGAAAGCATTTGCCAAGGATGTTTTCATTAATCAAGAACGAAAGTTAGAGGATCGAAGGCGATCAGATACCGCCCTAGTTCTAACCATAAACGATGCCAGCTAGCAATTGGATGTGGCTACTTAGCTTCAGGCTCATTCAGTCGCTTTCCGGGAAACCAAAGCTTTTGGGCTCCGGGGGAAGTATGGTTGCAAAGCTGAAACTTAAAGGAATTGACGGAAGGGCACCACCAGGAGTGGAGCCTGCGGCTTAATTTGACTCAACACGGGAAAACTTACCAGGTCCGAACATAAATGAGTAAGACAGATTGATAGCTCTTTCTCGAATCTATGGGTGGTGGTGCATGGCCGTTCTTAGTTCGTGGAGTGATTTGTCTGGTTAATTCCGATAACGAACGAGACTCAAACTTTTTTAAATAGATGCCTGCAGGATTATGACGCTGAAGCCGTGTATGTGCGTGGGTGCTTTGGCTTGCTTGCAAAAGCAAGTCGTTGTACTTTCTGCGTATGCGGTGGAGTTGTACCTGCTGGGTTTGTCTTGAAAGGACACTTTGCTTCTTAAAAGGACAAAATGCGTCTAGCATTATGAGATTGAGCAATAACAGGTCTGTGATGCCCTTAGATGTCCTGGGCAGCACGCGCGCTACAATGAAAGTATCAATGTGTTTTATCCTTGACCGAGAGGTATGGGTAAACATTGAACCACTTTCTTGGTTGGGATTGTGGACTGTAACTGTCCACATGAACCCGGAATTCCCAGTAAGTGTGAGTCATAAGCTTGCATTGATTACGTCCCTGCCCTTTGTACACACCGCCCGTCGCTACTACTGATGAATTGTTTAGTGAGGTCTCTGGACGTGTACGCCGAAATACTCTTGTAGTAATTTGGTATGTTACACAGAAGTTGACCGAACTTGATTATTTAGAGGAAGTAAAAGTCGTAACAAGGTTTCCGTAGGTGAACCTGCGGAAGGATCATTGATAAATTATATATTTATCTACATTTTGAGTGTTTTTTTTTTGCAATAAATTACACTTTGTTGCAGAAAAGTCCGGTTTATATACACAAAAAAAAACATATTGAAGCCGGGATAAAAATGAATGATATTCTTTCATTCCTTAAATCTGTTAATATTCAGATGCCAATCCAATATAAATGAAAATTCACAAAGAATTCTCATTTGGATGACCGTGAAAATATTTAATTTTTTTTGTGTATATAACATGTGTGTAGTTTAAAATCAGCATGAGCTTTAAGAAGCTTAGGTATTTCTTTATTCTACATGGCATGTAAAATACCTCAAAAAATAAACATTATTGATAAATGTATGAATGTACGTTTATCAGCCATATTATTTTATTTTATCATTTTGTCTTTTACTTTTTTTTTGTTTGCTTAAATGTGCAAAAAGGGAAATAAAAAGAAATTAAACTAATAATCAACCCTATACGGGGGATCACTTGGCTCGTGGGTCGATGAAGAACGCAGCTAACTGTGTGAAATCGTGTGAACTGCAGAACACATGAACATCGACATTTTGAACGCATATTGCGGTTCATGCAAAAGTTTTCTCGGAAACTGCATGGACCACGTATGGTTGAGTGTCGTAAAAATAAGCAATTCAAATTGTTTTTTCTTAACTGAAAAAACATTGGGGCTATGATTCTCTTAATTATATGATTCATGCTCTTAATAAAATGTTTGAAATACATTTTGAATGTACCCGAATTGAAAAGTAATTCAATACAAGAAGGTATATATCAAAGTCATTGAATAAAATAATAATCATGTACTATATATACGAAAAATTAAACTTGTATTGCAATTGCAAAGGGGCTATTCAATATAAAAATGTAAAAACAAAAATAAAATAAAATGCGATCTCAACTCATACGTGACTACCCCCTGAATTTAAGCATATTAATAAGGGGAGGAAAAGAAACTAACTAGGATTCCCTTAGTAGCGGCGAGCGAAACGGGAAAAGCCCAGCACTTAGCCCATTAATTTTAACTAATTAACTGGGGATGCAGTGTATGGAGAGTTCATTAGCTTATTGCAATAGATATGTAAATTCAAGTCCATCTTGAATGGGGCTACTTAACCCATAGAGGGTGCCAGGCCCGTAGAAATTACTATCTGCAATTTGCGAACTTCTCTTAAGAGTCGTGTTGCTTGATAGTGCAGCATTAAGTGGGTGGTAAACTCCATCTAAGGCTAAATATAACCACGAGACCGATAGAGAACAAGTACCGTGAGGGAAAGTTGAAAAGAACTCTGAATAGAGAGTTAAAAAGTACGTGAAACCGTATAGGGGTTAAGCCCGTTGAATCTAAATATCCGATAGATGAAATTCAATACAACACCTCACGGTGTCGTATGCACTTTTCATCTAGTAGGACACTGCAATCCGTTAGATTAAATATAGTTGCTTGCATACTATATTTGAACTTATCAATGGAATTCTCTTAGATTGTTTATCTGTTAATAGTACTCAACATACTATTCGATAAATCTATTTAGGAATTTCGATAATGTACGACTGACGGATTAACAAAAATCATACAACATGCATATGTAATATACTTCGGTGAATTTGTATGTATTTGATTTGCAGTGCACTATGTAGATTTAGATACCTTCGGGGCCCGTCTTGAAACACGGACCAAGGAGTCTAGCATGTATGCAAGTTATTGGGGTTTATTCTATTAATTCTCATCTCTTATGGGGTGAAATTGTAGAATAAAATAAAAAAAACCCAAAAGCGAAATTAACGTAACTGTTTTACATGGGATTACATTTATTTCTCTATGAGTTATAAATAAATTTCCATCCCAGGGCGACTTACAATTAATGCGCAAGCATTATGAAGTCGTACCTTGAGCATACATGGTAGGACCCGAAAGATGGTGAACTATGCCTGATCAGGTTGAAGTCAGGGGAAACCCTGATGGAGGACCGAAACAGTTCTGACGTGCAAATCGATTGTCAGAATTGGGTATAGGGGCGAAAGACCAATCGAACCATCTAGTAGCTGGTTCCCTCCGAAGTTTCCCTCAGGATAGCTGGTACACATTCATATAAAATAATCTTATCCGGTAAAGCGAATGATTAGAGGCTTATTGGGGACGAAACGACCTCAACCTATTCTCAAACTTTAAATGGGTAAGACCTCGACTTTCTTGATTGAAGTCTCGTTCGA